>NC_062569.1:95951943-96254999 GCF_022837055.1 Prionailurus viverrinus
AAATAACATTATTAACGTTTCCATTAAAGGCAGTGAAGAAAAGAAGAGGATAAATCAACAAAATCAATGAGTGACTTTATTTCTCTTTGAAATCAGGCCTATGACAGAGTTTTTTCTGAAGGTCAAAAAATTTAAAAGATTTGGTCCATTGTCTGAAGAAAGATGCAGATTTTTTTTTCCTGTGGAATTTATTTAAATATGTCATCTTTTCTCACATCTCTTATTTGCCATTGACTGTGCTTCAGTCTGGACAGACATCCCTCCCCACCCCTGACCCCCCCCCCCAAAAAAAGGGGGACATCTTGGTTCTGAATCAAGAAGTTTTTTTAGAATCCTCATAACTGTGGACAATTGTGAGATACTCTTCCAGTTTCTGCCATATTAACTAGTTATTTAATGAATTGATGCTGCATGTCTCATAATGTTCGTTGTTGATGTTGTTCATTTAAATATTTTGACTTTTACAGCTTATTTTCATCTCATCAAATTACCCAGTTTGAATGTTGTTATTTTAAAAATACACTTATTCATTTTTAGTTAACCTGTAATTTATACATATAATCAACTCCCATTTATGCAGGAGTCAATTATACAATTTAATTAGTTGAGCTGCCTTGTGACTTTTCATCTTTTGGTCATTCATTGACACCACTACCTTATTGTGCAGTAAGGAATAAAAGAGGCATGTGTGAATCTTACTTGAAGTTGTTAGGTTCAGCTTTTGTAAAAGGTCGTAGCTAAAATCAGTGGACTTATGGACTTACATTTTCTGTGCTATATCCTCCTTCATCAGTAATGACAATGACAACAACAGACTGAAAATCACTTGTTGGTACAGAGCCATCCCAGAAGGCTAATACCGAATACATACATTCAATATCGAAAGCAAATATTGATCAATGTTGTTTGTTTGTTTAAAGCCTGGGAATTTTGAAAGCACATCCACCTTCACTTGAATACCTCTAGTCCTGGTTTTCTGAAAAAATTTTAAACAGTTGTTATAATAGCAGTGTTAAACAGTGTTCTAATAATAACACTCCTATAACCCTTTCTATGTTTAGGAACTGTTCTAAAAGCTTTATGTACATTAACTCATTTACTTCTGCAATACCCTGTGAGGTAGGTATATTATTATTTTCATTTTACAGATGAAGGAACTGTGGAGAAGTGACATGCCCAAGGTTATACACACAGCAAGTGACAGAGCCAGGATTTGAATGAGAGCACCCAATCTGGAACTTGTACTCTTCAACATCACTCTCTGCAACTCTATCACATAAAATATTTTCATAGTAGTCAGGATTTATTCCTTCTTTTATACATGATTCATTCTCTAAAGAAAGACTCCTGTGAGCTATTCTTAGATTTTATTCATGCTACCATATAGTCATCAAATCTATTTACATTTAATTCTACTCTGTTTTCCGTCATTATAGTTAACCAAGAGATTTATGTATTTCAGGACTTAGCATGTTTCCTGTATATATGCAATACATAGTTATAGAATTCCCTTATTGTGGTAGAATCAAGGAGTTGTATAGTTGGAAGTAATCTCATAAGTCATTTAGTCCAGATGTCTAATTGACTCGTGAAACTCTTACAATGTGGGTTTTTATATAGTTTTGTTTGAGCCCCTTCTGTCAGAAAACTCACTATTTATTAGGAAAATCCTACTTGTTCAAAGAACTCTTCATTTGAGGACACTGGGTGGCTACTCTCTTAAATCTCTGATTCTTGATTTTGGCTCAGGTCATGATCTCATGGTTTGGAGATGGAGCATCGTGCCTGGCTCCGAGCTTGGCATGGAGTCTGCTGAAGATTTTCTCTCCCTCTCCCTCTGCCCCTCCCATGCTTATGAGAGTGTGCTCATGCATGCTTTCTCTTTCTCAAGGAATAAAAAAGATGTCTTCATTTGAGTCAAAGTCTATGTCTTTGAAATGTCTACCGATTGATTTTACCTGTAGACCCATTTAGAGTAAGTCTAAATCTTTTCCCCATTAAAAAAAGCCTTTAAAAGAGTTAACCAGATTATCTTGTCATTATTTCCCTCAAACACACTCTTCTGTGAATCACTTCCTTCAATTTTTTTTCAAGTGACAGTGTTCTGACTCTTCCCTCTCATCGTAGATACTCTTCATTTACCTAAAATATGTCAACATTTTTAAGTGTGGTGGCCAGAATTAAATATATGTTTGATCTGTACAATGACAGTGATGGAATACAGCAGATCTATGACCATCCTTGTTCAAACCACTGTATTATGTTAAGCCTAAGAATGCATAGGTGTTCTTGGCAGCATTGACATATTGTTGAATCACAACGAGGCCTGTAGTCAATTACAGTGACTAAGATGTAATACTGTAAAATTGCACTCACTGGTTGGTAGTTGTGGTGAAATGGTGGACCAAGGTGAAGAAGTTTGTACTTGTCCATGTTGGATTTTCTTTTGCTGCCTTGTTCAAAATAACCTAGAGTTTATTCTGTGCCTTGTTTCTATTATGCCTTACCTTCACTTCTTAAATGTTGAGAAGTTAATTGATCATCTTACCAAAGATATAGATAAGAATTTATTTTATTCAAGTCATAATAAATATGTTGACTAGGGTAGCACGTCCAATGCAGCTTTGCTAGACTATCAGTCTTTCCCCCAGAGTGCTATAAATCCCTGTATTAATACTCTCAGATGCTTATCCTATCAATTAAGAGCATACCTAACTAGGGGCACCTGGGTGGCTCAGTTGGTTAAGCATCTGACTCTTGATTTTGGCTCAGGTCATATCCTCATGATTTGTGAGTGTGAGACCCACACCAGGCTCCTCGCTGACAGTATGGGGACTGCTTAGGATTCTCACTTTCCCTGTCTCTCTGCCCTTCTCCCACTTGCCCCCCCTCTCTCTCAAATAAATAAATTAAAAAACAAACAAACAAACAAACAAAAAAACCCCAAGAGCATATGTAACTAGTTTGGATTCAGCTTATGTTTTTTCATTATTTTTAACACCTGAAATATTTGCTGGGTTACTCTTTCACTCATAAGCATCTGTCGTTCAAATACCAGGACTCTCTCTTTCAGGGTTTAGGTAAATTACTGGGAACTAATGCTAAATCAGATCTTTTCAGAATGGAGGACAGAGGTACTAATATTCTATGACATTTTAAGTCTTGTGACCACATCCTGGAAATCAGAGCTACTTCCTGACATAATGTTTCTTTAAAATGAGTTTATTGCCTGCTATGATGATTATTATGCATTGATATAGATCTTTTCTAAGATGGTGTGCAATCATTTTTATTAGCTATTCTTTTCAGTAGTTACATGAGGTACTATAGTATTCATAAAGATTTGGGGCTGTCATCACTTCAGTCAAAACATTCTCTTGAACTGTTAAGTCAAGTTTGATTTTGTATTTGTAAGACTGCAAAGTGTCCCATTGGCTCCATCAGCATCCTTGAAAATGAGGAAGTGACAGAGAAGGAAAGAAGCATGTTGCAGCAAAGTAAACAACAAGCCATTAGCAGAAGCAGGGCTAAAACTCACAGCTCTTAAGTATTTTACTTTTTTTATTTTTTTTTATTTCTAAGAATTTTCATTACTGCCTAGTAATGTGTGTGCTATATTGCTTCTACGTGGTCTTCCTCTAACTTACGTGTTTTTTTCTGTCCTATTTCTTTATTTTGAACAATCTCTTCAAATATATAAATATAGCCTTCAAGTTAAATACCACTTTATTTCCTAGTTTTAATTTTATGACATTTCATCAAAGGCATTTTCTTAATTGGACAGTATGGATGATAAGATGGGAATTGGTTGATATGGGACTTAATTTTGTACCAGCCTTAGATCCCCTACGTAATTCTCCAGAACTTATTTATTGCTCATGGGGAGCTGAGTCTGACGTTCAGTTTGCTTGATTAGTGCTTTGATAGCTGAGGTTCAGCAGCTCGTCTGTGACCCTCCTGGCAGTATCTGGTACCACCCTTGCTCTGCCTGGCTCCATTTAAGCCAAGCTCAGTGGGCTGCTTTGCATGTTGTAAATGCTGTGTGATGCTTCCTCTCGTAATCAGGCTGAGCATCACTGCTTCCCCCAATCACTCTCTGCACTTAATTGACCAATAGAGCCAGACATATGGAGGATCGAATCACAAACCCAAATCAGCAGTTGTCAGAAGAGATTAATTCAAACAGGAGGCAGCAAAATACTTGTTTTTTTCCCCCTCTCACTCTGCACTCATTTTCAGTGGTCTGATGAGAGAAATGATTATTAATATCTCCAGCTGTGCCCTCAGGCAGATGCCAAGAACTTCAGTGAACTGCTTTCCACTTCCCTAGATCCCTTAAGTCTTTCTTCTGGAGATGCTTTCTAGCCCTTTGGTTAATCAGGTGGCCCAGGGGTGAGTCTGGCAAGACTGGTTTATGTCTATGCATCAAGTTCAATCTGTACAATACTGTTGGGAGAGTCTCCCCTATGAGCCATGCTGAGAGCCCTTTCCTTCTCTGGTTCCTACTCAGAGGTAGCACTGGAAAATATGAGTGGGATATTATTACTATCTAATTTCTCCTAGGTATAGTTCTCAACCTGTCAAGTTGTTCTGTCAATATCTATTCAGTATTTTTAAATGTTACAGTCCTCTTCTAGGCACTTTGAAAAATAGGGAAACAAAATATAAAACCATTCCTCTTGAAGAATCATATAAGGAAAAATGAAAACTAATATTGATTATATATCTAACATGTGTAAGATATTGGGTTAAGCATTAGAAACTTACAGCTTTGTCAGCTGCTTCATTGTTCACTCATTATGCTGTTATATGTTATCAAGTGATGGAAAAGAACTAAATCTGGCTCACAGTTGCAGGCACAGCTGAATCCAGGGACCATCAGGTGCAGGATCTCTCCATCTCTGGCTCACCATCTGAGGAGTTGAGATGGTTGCAAAGTTTCAGTTACCATCCTATGGTTTCAGCAACCTTTGTGGGGAAAAGAAAAGAGCTACTGTTTCTAAATACTTTCCAGAGGAGGCCTGGGCCTAACTCTTAATAACCTAAAGCTGTGGCCTTAGGGTCTCAACGATACAGATTGTCATCAATCATCCTTCCTCATAGTTAGAAGTAGATTTGCCTGAATCCAAATACAGCTCAAACCTTCAATTTGTAACCTTGGGCAAATTACTTAATGTCTCTATGTCGCTGTCTTATCAGCTGTAAGGGGAGGGAGGGATGTACCTGTACTGAAGATTTCATGGGTTAATTCATGGAGGATTCTAGGAATAATCACTGGAACTTTGTTCTTGTTTACATTCAGGGTATGTGATCCAGTTGGGATGCTATTTTACATGGGAAATTAGACTAAATGTCCTCAAATAATATCCAACTCAACAATTGTATGTTTTTGTATAGGTATTAGAATAGAAAATTTTAGATTTAGGGGGATGACTTAAACTGTTAAGCCTGAAAATATTCTACCAAGTGTTTCTGTAAGACCCTTTTCTGGAGGAATTTCTTTCTCATCATTGAGCACTGCATGTAGTGTATTTCATATCTCACCGTGATGGCACACAGCTCTTAGTGGGACAGGTGCTTACCCTGCTGGTATGGTTGACAAAATGAAGATGGAATCTGACTGCAAAAATCCCCAGCCAGTGCCATAGCTTTGTCCTCCAGGAGAGTGATGGCTTTGAAAGGTAATCTTGAAAGATGCCCTGTTGGGCTTGGAGAGTCACCATCCAGTCTGTACGACTTTATCAGTAGTGTGTCTCATGCGAGATGGACAAGAGAAAGGCAGTTGAAAACACAATAGCATAATAGAGAAAACGGTGAGGAAGGAGTAGGTGAGGCAAATACATCATGTTGGTAGGAAGGAAATAAAGGGGCATTGATAGAAGATTCTCAAAAAGTGTCACCACAGTGGAGGATGAGTTGGGTTTGTTGAATGAGTTGTTTCCCACTTAGAGGCTCTCCTTTATATGTGAAACATTTGTCCCCACTGTGGTAGCTAAGAAAGAGCCTTAAATGCTAGACATGGTCCAGAGAGGCTCTGTGTTCTTGCAGTACTGGTGTTTAATGATTGTGATTCTGTTACCTTGTGCCTGGAATGTAATTAGTACATAGACAGTGTCTAAGGTATATCATTAGAAAAGAGGGATATGGGGGTTGTATAGAATATTTCTCTTCCTAAAAACTGTATCTATATCATCTATACATATCACACCTAGTAAATCTTGCGTATTTAGAGAAGAGGTAGTGTTAGAACAGAGGGATTTTTTTAGTTACTGCTTAAGAAATCATTTCGCACATCACTTTTATTTACCATAGTCTTATAAAATTTACCTTCAAATTTTACAGTTTAATGGTCAGAGTTTCTCATAGTGAAGATGTTTACTGCCTCCTCCCCATGCTTGCTAGAATATGGAAAAGAGAGACAAACTTATCCTTACTATTTATCACTGAAAATATCCTGAAAGCAGCTACATGTACATCCTCTACCACTGTGCTTCTCCCTATTTCTGCCCTCATGTTAGCCTATTTATTTTCCACAAATGTCTCCCTAATCCTACCGGTGTATCTTAGCATTGTGTTTCAACTTAGGATAAATCTAAAGCAGTGTTGCTCAAAGGATGCTCCAGTGACCGTCTGCATTAGAAATATCCAGTTTCTTTTTTTTTTTTTTTTTTTTTTTTTTTTTTTTTATGAAATTTATTGACAAATTGGTTTCCATACAACACCCAGTGCTCATCCCAAAAGGTGCCCTCCTCAATACCCATCACCCACCCTCTCCTCCCTCCCACCCCCCATCAACCCTCAGTTTGTTCTCAGTTTTTAAGTCTCTTATGCTTTGGCTCTCTCCCATTCTAACCTCTTTTTTTTTTTTTTTCCTTCCCCTCCCCCATGGGTTCCTGTGAAGTTTCTCAGGATCCACATAAGAGTGAAACCATATGGTATCTGTCTTTCTCTGTATGGCTTATTTCACTTAGCATCACACTCTCCAGTTCCATCCACGTTGCTACGAAAGGCCATATTTCATTTTTTCTCATTGCCACGTAATATTCCATTGTGTATATAAACCACAATTTCTTTATCCATTCATCAGTTGATGGACAAGAAATATCCAGTTTCTTATTGTAAATGTAACTTTCTTGGCCATTGGAATCAGAACCGCTGAGAGCCCAGGCATATGGATTATTTTCAAGTTCCTTGGGTGACACTTAGAAGCACAGTATAAGCGTGTGCACAAGAGCTGTTAAGAACCATTGCTTCAGACCAGTGCTACTCAAAAGAAATACAGTAGGAGTTGCACACTACTTTTAAACTTCCTAGTAGACAAATTAAAGAAAGTAAAAGGAAGTAGGGGCACCTTGGTGGCTCAGTTTGTTGTCTGACTCAGGTAATGATCTCCTGGTTTGTGGGATCAAACCCCATGTCGGACCTTGTGCTGACAGCACAGAGCCTGCTTGAGATTCTCTCTGTCTCTCTCTCTCTCTCTTGCCCTTCCACTGCTCATGCTCTTCTCTCCTTCTATCAAAACAGATGAATAAGCATTAAAAAAAAGTGAAATTAATTTCAATAGAACACTTTATCCAATAGATCCAATATATTACAGTTTCAATGTGTAATGATTATAAAATTGGTTTTAAGATATTTTACATTCTTTCTTACATATTAAGTCTTCAAAAATTCAGTGGGTGTTTTGTACATACAGTACATTTCAATTGCTAGCAGCTACATTTCCGTCGCTCAGTAGACACGTGTGGCTTAGGGCTCCCATATTGGACAGTGAAGATGTAGACATGCCAGACATCTGATAGAGTCAGAGTTTTATCATGTCGCATGGCTTTTATTCATCATAGAACATATAAGTCTTCTGGTTTGTGAACTAAGATGATTGGTCACAAAAACCCCACATTCTGTTAGCCGTATAGCTATGAAATTCCAGCTGAGTAGCTTTTGATTACATAAGAAATATAGTAATTATTTGAAGTGTTTTTTTTGAATTTAGGACGTATTTCACTTCCCTCCTGTCACCAAAATGATGATTCATTATGAGAAAATATGTAGTAAGACAAATGTTCTTTCAAGGACTGTAGTAAAGCCATGAGAAATGGGTTTTCTATGGCACTAATGACAATGCCAGTGTTTATCAAGCACTTGATTTGTGCCAAGTGTTATAGGATACTCTTCATATAATGTATATAATTTGTTTTTAATTTATTTTGAAAGAGAGAGAAGGGGGAAGGGGCAGAGAGTGAAGGGGAGAGAGAGAATGTCAACCAGGCTCTGCACCATTAACACAGAGCCTGATGTGGGGCTTAGTCCCGTAAACTGCGAGACTATGACCTGAGCCGAAATTAAGAGTTGGATGCTTAACCAACTAAGCCACCTAGGCACCCCTATAATTTATTTCATATGACCTCACCAATTCCATATAATTATCCTAATTTAACAAACTAGGAAATGGGGATTCAGAAAAAAGTTAAATAACTTCACAAAGGCCACACAATTATTAAAGTTCATTCTGTCATGCATCATGTTAAAATTATGCACTTTTAATGTAATCAGAATTCCCAGAATTTTTGAAGAAAATTTTACATTTATTTATTTTTGAGAGAGAGGGTGAGACAAAGTATGAGTAGGGGAGGGGCAGAGAGAGAGGGAGACACAGAATCAGAAGCAGGCTCCAGGCTCTGAGCTGTCAGCACAGAGCCTGACGCGGGGCTCGAACCCACGAACTGTGAGATCATGACCTGAGCCAAAGTCGGCCGCTTAACCGACTGAGCCACCCAGGTGCCCCAAAGAAAATTTTATTAAGAGGAACTAGATTTTCTCTTTAGTTTTTTCAGTTCTTCCACTAGCCAGCTATCTTAATTAGCAAATATTTTGACCACAATGATTCCATACATATGTACACTGTGAAGTGTCTCCATGGCTTTGTGAATTACCATATCCATGTCTGAGAGTTGTTGGCAAGGAAAGGGAAGCACCTGTTCTCATTTTCTCCTTCCTGTTCTCCTTATCTATTAGGCTATGGATTCTTCTG
Organism: Prionailurus viverrinus; assembly: GCF_022837055.1. Lineage (NCBI taxonomy): Eukaryota > Metazoa > Chordata > Mammalia > Carnivora > Felidae > Prionailurus > Prionailurus viverrinus. Next base: position 95,960,975 of record NC_062569.1, read on the forward strand.
ATTGTCTCTCAGTCTCCAACACTTACCCTTCTGCATAGTAAATGGTGAAGCTTGAGCAATCTAAAAGACATAATGCTTTTTTATCTCCACTGCCTTTAGTGCCATGTAAATGGAGATAAATGAAATCCTAACAAAAGCACAGAACCAGTCTGAGAGTCTGGCTGTATTCTATGGGGAAGGTGGGGCAGTGAGCACAGGTGAGGGGAGGATTGAGAAAGGAGGTTGAGGAGAGGGAAACAGCTGTTTGGTAAAGCCACACAGGTGCAGGGAGTACTCATTAGGCTCCCATAGGCTCTGTCATTAAGTCTGTGGCAGATGTTCTCGAATGTGACTGGCCTAGTCACCGGGGATCCAGTAAACTTGGCTTAATGTTCAGGGCATTGGTGTGGCACCACTGGACAGAAGGTTGGTGTGCTTCACCTCTTTGCAAGAGTGGCAGCTGTTTTTGTCTTCTCTGTTGTGGAGTCTCTGTCGATTTCCTCTTTGGCAGCCTTCTCATATCTCACAGGCTAAGTTCTCCCTTGTAACCGGACTTGGGTTATTAGGAAAAGAAAATCCCATGTAAACAGGGTCATCATAAACAAAACCCTTGATACTTAGAGGCTATAAGATAGTCCTTGACCCCAAATCCCGTGAGAGCTTGCCCAATATCAACGCAGGTTCAGGAAGTCTTAAAAAAAATCTTGCAGCAGAGAGATAGTTGCATGGGCTGGTTGCATTTGAGGCCCTGAATTTTTTTTTCAACTATACCACAAAGGGAAGGGTATATCAAAAGTCATGTGTTTTTCCTCAAAGTGGAAAAACGGCTACTTAATTCTAAGTCTTCAATAGAAATACGTCATTGTTTTTGTCTTCCTTTCAAAAAAATTGTACATCACAAATTTCTGGGACAACTCTAGGAATAGAGATGGTTGCATTTTCTGTTTGTAGACAGAGATAAAGGGGCATGTTGGTTACTGGACGTGCAGCACTGTGGCCCTTTAACAGTGAAAGGTGCATACTAATTTAGCATATTGGTAAGTTTATTAGAAGCAGGAATTTGGTATGGTTGAACTAAAAATCACTGACTTTTTTGTGTGTTGTTTTGTGTGCATTCATTCAGTTCTTAGTCTCTAGGCATTGCCAAGATCTTTAAGCATTAGACAAGGCAGAGAAAATCTTAGTGATTGATATATCTTGTTCAAAAGCAACCTTTTTGCTACTCTAACTATCTCTGAGGTACTTTATTCCTTTTTTTTTTTTCCATTGGAAGATTCCAAAACACTTGGCATCTGAGAAAATCTTGGTTGTCAGTTACTGACATTTGAAAGAAGATAGATAGAGGTTTTCAGGACATGACTTAATAGCTGTTTGCCAAAAGACCTTATAGTTAGTATACATTTAGTGAATTTATCAAGGTTCTGGGTCTAGCTTTCAGCCTCAATGGCCCAAGTGTCAATCTTATCAGTGTCCAGAGTTGATTAGATTTAGAAAGCTGACTAATACTATTAAAACTCACAATATTGAACTATGAGCCAAAATGCCAAGTTATGAATTTAAAGTGAAACAAGGATTGGAATAGTACAGTCTGCCTAGTGCATCCCTTCTTGTAGGCCAATTCATGTGGGACAAAGAGTTGTTTAGTACCCATGAACCTAAAACAGAGAATATTAGTTGCATTAGTCATACTTACATTGACATAACTCCTGTATCCATTTCCAAGGTGATAATTGTAAACATTTATTGAGGACTAACTATGGACCAGGCACTGTCTCACATGCTTGGCATATATTAACTTAGCTATTTTCACAACAACCCTAATGGTGGATTCTATCATTATACTCATTTACAGAGGATAAAACTGAATTACAGAGATCCAAATATACTCCCCAAGGTTAAAAAATGCTAATGAGTTAGAACCCAGGTAATCTGGTGACAGACTCCAGTTTTTAAATTCTCTGCTATAATCTGTGTGTCACAGAAATTGGGCAAGTTGCTGGACAGGGACTAATTCTTTGGCAGTATTAGATATTCTAGCAACTTCTGGCCTTTTGGTTTCCCTTTTCTACAGTGCAAGCTAATCTTTCTCCCTTTGTTCAGCTTTTCTCTGGACAAGATTCACAGTAATTGCTTGGAGTCCAGCTTATTAAATTTCAATTAAATGGCTGCATTGCTTTCTCTAGTTCACCTTGATGGAAGTTATATAGAATTCTCAAACTTCGTTGTTCACATGCTTATAAATATCATGACCTGTTTTTTTTTTGGGGGGGTAGTTGTTTGTTTTCTTTCTTATTTGTTTTTTGTTTTTGCTAGAGGTGGCCAGTGCACATATGTCATCTCCAGATCCAGCTAGTTTTGTTCTCAGAGGTCAACCTCATTTCCTCGTCTTCAGTGGATTCTGTACCACTTACATCTTAGTACCACCCACATATGTGAAATCCAAAATTCTTAGAATTGCCTCAAACTCTACCCCTGTGCAACCTATTAAGTAATAGTTTCTCCCACAACTGCTCAAACCGTAGGGCTGATGTTATCCAGGTGAAACTTTGTACTTTCCAGTGGAGTTACTGAACAGGATCTATCTGAGGGGAGTTTTTAGCGTGGGGTTCAGGGATGGAAAGTCAAATTATTTGACTAGTGATTTTTTTTTTTTGCAAAAAAAAAAGGTGCTGAAATCCTCATTGGTGTCTTCTATGATATTCTGCTGCATGCTGGGGATATCAAGGAAAGAACAGTTTCTTAGCTCACTTTGATTGGTTATACTTCAGTGCAAGTGTCCTTTTAAACGTCCTAGATTTAATTTCTAAAGCAGATAGTTTATCCTTGTCACTTCACCTCTATTCTGGGCGTATCACAAATTGCTTATTGTATCTGGAGTGGGTTCTCCTTTTAAGTCAATAGAAATGTCATATAATCAAGAGTTTCTTGGAGTATAGAGGGAACCAGATGCAAATGAATTATTACTAAAAGGGCAGTTGTTTTGCTGTGTTTTCCTTTTGGCTAAGAAATTTAAGATTAATATGTTTTTTCAGAGTTTATGTGTACAATTGTTTTAAGATTGAATGAACCTGTAAAAAAAAAAAGCCCTATCCTACAGGTATTTCATGACCCACTTTACAAAAACAGTACCTGTGTTTAATTTCGTATGCCAATACAAAGGGAAAAACAGCCCCATTTTCAAGGGGCAAGCAGAATTTTCTTTTCAGTATCTTAAATTTGATCTGCAAGCATCAGCTGAAATCTGGAGCATGACTTCTCAAAAAGTACTAATAAGAGTCAGTGAGGTCAGCAGTCTCTGTGGGAGAATTGGAAGAAAGCTATTTGTCATCAGAAAGGTATAAAAACCAAAAACTGGAAGTAAGTTTGTCCATAGTCTCAAAACTATTCTATTTTTAATATACTGGTTCTGTATTTGCTACTTTTCATGGATTCTGGATCACTTTTTTAGTAGTTAGGATGGATGATGAATTATGATAATGTAAATGTCATAGCAAATAATCAACATCTTGGTTACTGAGGATCTGTGCAGTCTAGTGTGGAATCATATATTGTGACTGGGTACATATGCCCATTTAAATTTAAATTTGTATTAATTAAAACCTAAAAATTCAAGTCCTCAGTCACACTAGTCACATTTAAAGTGCTTGATACCCACATGTGACTAACAGCTACAAAATTGGAAGCAGCACAAGCTTGGATATTTTATCTACTCTTCTACCCAGTGCTGGAATCTTTTTCATGAGCTTTTATAGATCTTTTTTTCAGACACTTCTTGAATACAGCCTGAAGAGATACATACTAGTCCCACTAGTCCATAAGACAGCAATCTCTCAGTAGGATGCTTAAAAAAAAGTTTTCCTTTAAAGGAAAAAGGTAACTCTCTTTAAGTTTCACCCATTAGTCCCAACCAACAGAAAAGAGTCTGCTATAATCCACTGACTCAAATTATTAGAGCGTTACTGGACCATGACATTAACATTCCTTTACCCATGGGAACCTGTTTACGGGAGTAAAGGAGAAAATCAAGCATGTTATCAGTCCTTTGACCCTGCATACAACTACTAAAACAAAATACAAGCAAAACTCCGTTCTTTAGTGAAGCTCACATTTCATACTGATTCTGTAAAGAACCATTTTACTGCTGAAAAGTCTCATTCATGCCTTGAAGGATGCATTTCACCATCACCTATGTCAGATTTCCTTGTCTCTCCAAAAAAGCAAATGGACTATAAAACACTTATGTGCTTACACAGTGCTGGATCCGTAGCATGGTGTTTTCCAAATAGCGGGTCACAAGCCCTCAAAAAATTGTGAACAGTATTGCTATTTAAGTAAAACAGAACATAACAGGATAGGATAGAAAATAAGAGTGTTCTGCACATAGTAACATATTTTTTTTGGTTTATTTGTGTGTAAGTAATGGGTCATAATGTAATATATTTCTTGTTGAGGGTTGCAAAGTTTGAAAGCTGTTAGAAGAGTATGTATGGCTCTTGGGTTATTGTCCATAAGATATGACTTATTCTAGGCATGTTTTGGTGAAGCTTTTGAGGGGAAAAAAAATCTTAGAAATCTAATCTGAATTCATGTGCTTATTTCCCAGTTTATTCTTGGCCCTGAGTAGATTAGACACTTTGTGAAAGTTAAATCCATTAGGTCATTTTATTGACTAGATAACAGATGGTCATAGCCCATTACATTGCAATTGGGTCAGTATTTGGAAAGATGTTCAAATGAGGGTAGTGATGGGATTGCAGTTTCATCCTGAACATATTTTTTCGCACCTAGAGGATATCCTGCTCTATTTCAGGCTGTGTAGTTAGGAACTATGATGCATAGGTTAGGAGGCAGTGTTATATTAGCTGGATGGCACTTTTGATTGGTCTTAAAATGTGGTTCGTATTTTGACACACAAACTCCGTGTAGGGAGGACAACAAGAATGGGAATGTATCTTCTGTTTTTAAGGAGGGAAAACGTATGGAAAGGAAAAACACCTATGTTTGTGTGAATTTTGAAGACAATTACACTTACATACCCCACATCTAATCTCAGGACTAGGGTTAGTCTTTATTACTGAAGAGAAGTGAAACTCTGAGATGTTAAGGGACTTGTCCAGAATGACATATTTAGTAAGCAGACCTAGGACATAGATCTTTTCTATGGATGCCTTTCTCCAAGCATTCATGGACATGTGAAAAGGGGCCTTGGACATTTTGTCATTTGCACTCTGTTTTTAGAGCAAAGAAAACAGGTTAATAAATAATTCTTGAAAATGATTTGCTAAAAATGAACTCTTTTAGAAGTCTCCCACAATTTTTACCAGCTCCTGTAATTTACAATTTAGCCAAAATTTACTGCGAATTATAGCATTTCATTCCTGTTACATTCACCATATTTTTCTCCCTTATTATAGAGAAACATTACTGCAGAGAGTCATGGCTTACTGAATTTCTCTTAGACCTGCCATCTGATATGTTTTAGGCCTTGGGCATATGAGCTCATAGTAATTTGCATGGTAATTAAACTCATTTAGACAATACACTGCTTAATAGGGGATGGGACAGCTTCTCACCTAACACTTCATTAAGCTACCTGTGCCAAGGCCTTCCTAGATGACAGGGTCAAGTCCACATTGCAGTATTAAATATGTTATACATTTGTTGAAAAAAAAATTAGCCAACTAGGTAGCAGTGATGTTGAATTCAGAAATAAATGTTCTCTTCCAAATTTGCTTTTTCCTCTGCGTACTGAACTGCACTTCACTGATTTTTTACTTCTATCAGTCTCCATTTTTCTTCATATACATACTTAAGTTTATTAATTTTTTGAGAGAGAGCATGCGTGCACATGTAAGTGGGGGAGGGGCAGAGGGGTGGAAAGAGAGAATCCCAAGCAGACTCTGTGCTGTTAGTGCAGAGCCTGATGTGGGGCTCAATCTCACGAACAATGAGATCATTACCTGAGCCGAAATTGAGAGATAGGTGTGTAGCCAACTGAGTCACTCAGGTGCCCCTCAGTATTGAAGATCAGTTACGTCCAGTTACTTTCACTTGGAAAACTGAAAAGATGAGTAAGACAGTCCTTGCCTTTATGAGCTTACAACTTAGAGTTTATGGCAGGGAAGAGAGAACACAATTTGCAAAAAGCTGCAGCCAGTAGAAGATATGATGCTGTCAGTGAATGACAGAGGTTGGATTAATTTGCTGGGGGATTTGCAAAGAAGAAACGATTATGTTTATCAGAGAGGGTGTTTTGGATGTGTGTTTTGTTTTATTTCACTAGTGTTAAATATTATTTAATTCAAATCAAGCATCAAATATTCTTCAAACCTTAATCTTTACACCAATCCTAGAAGGTCAAAATTCTCATTATTTTCATTTTACAGATGGGGAAACTAAGCACAGATAGTTAAATATGTTATCCAAGGTTACTCAACTTTAAGTGATGGAGCCTGTATTTGAACCCAGTCTGGCTTGGACCCTGCATTCTTAACCACTGTGCAGTATAGCTCTGCTGACCTTGAAAGATCAAAATGTTTTGACAGGCGATGAGTTAGGTCCAGGGCAAGTGATGATGTAGAATCATGAATAATGGCACAGGCACAGAGATATGTGTGTTTATGTTGCTGTGAGGAACCCTGTTCCTAATCACTGGTGTGTAAGGCTTGTTGTGATAAAATGGGGAATGGGGCTGCTAGAAGAGGCCTGGGGAGAAGTCGCAGCTTCCTGGGAAAGGATGCAAACAAGAAGGTGCTAAACTCAGCCCAGGGGATTGCTGGCATTTATCATCCAGATGGCAGGTGGTGAAAGTGGTAGATAGGAAAATGCCTCTTCTCTATCTTTCATGGAAAAGTAATGGGGAATAATTAAATAAAGATGAAACAAATACTGACCCTGAAGGATCCTGCCCATCAAATATGTATTGAAGAGCTTCCATTGACCTAGCGCTCTGCTATTGCTTTGCACAACTCATTTACAGTAAATTGGTATAGGAGGAAGTTAAAAATCCTATGGTGAAGTATTCCAATAGCACATACCATGCTTACTCAGCATGCACTTCCAAGATTTTAACACATAACCTGCCTCTGCAAACATACACTAAAAATCACAACCAAAATGATACATAGAAATGGGAAGAAACTAAATGAACAAATTGTACTCTTAAAAAGCAATACTAGTATGCATTCACCCCAAAGAGGAAACAAAAATAAAAATCAAAGTAAATGATTCTTGGGTTATTGGAGAGAGGGAGAGAATCATTTTTTGACTGCAAGACTTCAAAGTCTTTAATATGCTGATGGACACAGTGACTCATAAGGAAAGAAGTGGCTTCTGATGCACTTCCCAAATGTAGTGGCCCTGAGAGCCTTTCTGATGGAGTACCTTACAGGATCACTAATGGAACACACTCTGGGAAATGCCACTCTGTCAACTGTTTACTAAGTCTTGTGCCCCCTGCTTTGGGTCTCCATTTGTCCTATGAAAGCAAAAGAGACAGATACCTGTTATGAAAGTCTACCCTTGAAAGTAGCATTTCCTAAATAGTTTCTCAGTTCAGATGTCATTTTCTTTCTTTCTTCTAAATTTCTGCAGCACTTTTTCCTGTCTTGGAACTTTCATCTAATTTTTTCTCCTGTTTTACCAAAACCTCCTTGATCACAAAGATGGCCTCTTCAGCTTTTGAGCAAAACTGTTGGCTAAATGCATGAGTGAATGAGAGTTAAAGAAACTTCTGGAGCTATGATTGCCCTAAAATCATGTATGAAAAAGAAACAGAATGATTCTGAGAAACGTGCTTTCTTGCTAATTGTTTGTAACTTTACAGAGGGAGGGGCACATAAGTCACAGAGTCCAAGGAAGAAAGCTCAGTGTTGTTGTGTATAAATGCACTTCATTTGTCATCAGTTACTGTTACAAAATAAGAGATAAGTCAGAGTTTCGAGATGCTTATTTGGGCATGTTAGTCCACACAAGATGAGACTGGAGGCACCATCACTGAGAAGGGTAGGGTCAGGGTACAGGGCAGGCAGAAGAAACTTTGGTTTACTGATAAAAGCTGAGAGACTCTGAAAGCTGCCTCTGGAGATTGATTAGATGATGAAGGAAGCACTGTACCTTTTTCTCTATAAGACACCAACCTAGTAGGTGCAACTGCTTTGGCAGTGGTCATCAACAGTGAGGCAGGTGCAAATTTAAGCACAGCTCCTATCCAAAGTGTGAACAGCTCCTGGGGGTAAGACATGGCAGCTTACCTGTAGAGGAGATGGTGGGAGTCTGACAGAGGTACACATATTAAGAAGCCTAGCAATTTTATTTCATTTTATTTTTACTTTAAATTGGTATTTTAGTTTTAGAAACATTTTGAGATATATGCTCACTTATATGCATGATTTTGTGTTTGAGTTACTATTATCTAGAAGGGGAGATGTGTACTAAGTGATTGTTTCTGCACTTACAAAGAAGTTTAGCCGTTACATTGTGGTGTTTAATTAGTCGACAGTGGCATGCAGAATCCTGACCCTAAGACCCTGCTTCCTCGGTCAGGCTGTCAGGATTGCTTTGGCAGATACAGTTGTATAAAGTGACCCACAGCATACACTAGAACAATGCATACATTTTAAACTTCTTATGTACTTGAGATGAAAACGGACCAAGGAAGTCGTGACCTAGAATGTCTCTAAGCTACTTACAATGCTACCGGACGTGGGTGAGTGTGAGTAGAATCCTACTGGTCATTCAATTTGAACATCAGTGGATGTCAGTCCACTTACAGAGATCTCCAGTTTGTTCCTTTCTATTTTCACTTCTATCAAACCTCCTCTGGTTACCAACGGATGTAGGTGCCCACTTCTTAGTTCAGAAGAGAAATTGCCTTTGAAAACCATCCAGCCTGGAGTGAGGAATATTTCCCTGCATCCCAATCCTAGAAATCTCTAGGGGCACATGGGTGACTCAGTTGGTTAAGCATCTGACTTTGGCTCAGGTCATGATCTCACAGCTTGTGAGTTTGAGCCCTGCCTTGGGTTCTATGCTGACAGTTCAGAGCCTGGAACCTGCTTCGGATTCTGTGTCTCCCTGTCTCTCAAGTTCTCTGCCCCTCCCCCATTCATTCTCGCTCTCTCTCTCTCTCAAAAATAAATAAACATTAAAAAAAGAAAGAAATCCCAAACCAATTTGACAATAAATTTCATATATTGAAAAAAAAAAGAAAAAAGAAAGAAATCCCTCAGTACAGGAAAATCCTCAGAGTTATCTGTGTCCCTTTCTCTTTTGTTTCTAATTTCCTCCAATTGGCAAGACTCATTCTTATTGTCTCTACAAATCTTCTACGTTGGTATTTTTATTTTCAATTTCTTTCTCTTTTCTGCCAAGAGGTATCATGCGAGACTTGCTTTTCCTCTTCTGTGTCACTATGTTCCCCATTTAGAAGATAATAAACTTGGTTGTTTTTTCTTAGATGATTTTCCTTAATAAAAACACCAGAAAAAGAATGTATCTTTAACTTTATTCTTCACCTTCATTAGTCCAGTCTCAACCAGATGGTAAGGACTCCAGTTTGTAGGGAAGGTATCTCACAAAACACTCAGAGAGTCTGCGTATTGCTGGCAATTCATTAGATTTCTAGTAGAAATAATCTCTGACCTGTTCCTATCCCCTGGATTGGTGATTTGCTAACTGTAATATGCAATGTGTAAGATTTTTCTTTAATTTAGGAAGCCTCTGGGAAATTAATGTATTTTCTAAATGATGGGAGAAGTGTGAGAAAAGAGATCGTTGTAAGGAATGTTGCCTGGCTGAGTTTTGGGGGATTCTTGTGGGCCTTAACTATATATACCATAATCTGGTAATCCGTCCTTTACCTAATCAAATCCATTCTACCTCCTATTGAAGAAGAATATGGGGAGGAGAATACAGGGAAGGAGGAGAGAGAAAAGAGAACAGGAAGAAGGTGAGCATGAGGAGGGGTGAGGATAGAAAGGAAACTAAAATAGAGAAAGAGGAGAGGAAACCTAAGTACTGCACTCTGGGAAAATCAGAATGAGAGAAGGAGACTTTGGAAGTGTAATGAGTATTTCCTGGGGCTTCCCTGAACTCTGAAGACTTACATTCAACCTTAGAGACTGTGTGTCTTAGGCTTATGGTGCTGGCTCCAGTCACCACCAGCACCTTCACTATTGTCCCATCTCATTCCATAGCAGTGCCTGGGGACTTCCTATTCCCCAACATTCAGGGACATTCCCACAGAAGAGGAGAAGGAAATGTAAAAAGTAAAAGTAGACAAATCCAGTGAGAGCTGCTATGGTTGAGTGTGAGGAAGAGGCCAGTTCTCTGTCAAGGGCCTCACAAGCACCCCACACCTCTGAGGTTCCTTCCTCAGTCTCTGAGCCGGAACATGGCTTTCTGCTCTGACTTTGGTGCCTTGTACCAAGACCTCAAGGGCGAAAGGAAAGGCAGCTATTCAACACTATATGCCACATACTTCCTAATATGTTGTCATTTAATTCTCATTACATTGTGCCATAAGCATGATGCCCTTTAAATTACACATGTAGAAAATAAGACTCAGAATTGCTGTAAGTTTTGCAGGTTTTCACAGAAGTAATGGGCAAGTCAGAGACTGGACCCAGGTCATTATAGCTCTGAAGTGCATGCTCTTTGCAAGATGTCAAACCTGCAACCTGGTTGTGCTTCAGTAGTGTTTGTTTGGTTGGTTTGTTTTTATTTTTATTTTTTTTTTTCATAAGAAATGCTAAATGAAGGTAGACTTTTGCTTTGGGAAGTTCCCTCTCCAGATCCATACAGTTTATGCTAATATATAGGGCCAGGTATTTTAGCAAGGAGAAAGAAAATTTTACTGTTGTGCCTTCTTTCTAGACTAAATTCTAAAGAATTTTATTTTTAGCAACTATTTTTTACATAAATAATATATATTTGTTTATTTTTGAAATATTAGAAAACACATGTGAACAAGAAGAGGAACCGAGAAAAAAAAAGGCCAATTCTACTACCCAGAAATAACTAGTGTGAAAATTATGGTGTGTGTGTTTTTATGTTTTGTGGTTATTCATAAACTATGACAAATTACTATGTGCATAATTTTGTAAATGGAATTTCCCATTTAATATTATATCATCAACATAATTGTATGTGAATAGGTATACTTCTCTGTACTATTCTTAATGGCTGCCAAAAATCCTGTTGTAAGGATTTCTATAAAATGTATTTCATAAACCCCCTATTGTTTGACATTTAGTTTGGCTTTTTCTCCCCACATTATAAACAACAATCAAATGAATATCTCTACAACGAATTCTTTATGAGCATTCTTAGTTGCTTCTTTATTCATAATTAAATAATTTAACTAATTATAAGTTCTTAAAAAATAGAAATTGCTTTTTCAAATTATTACAGCTATTTTTTAAAATTTTGATAAATATTGCCACATTTGCCCTAGAAAGTTTGTACCAGTTAAAAATTCTGGCAACACTCTCACCAACATTAGGAAAACCATTTGCTTTTATCTTTATTAACTGAATGGGCAAAAAGGCCTTTTTGTTCTAATTTATATTTCTTGACAGTTAATTTGCTTTTGTAATACATATTTTTCTTAAAAATAGTCTGTTCATGCAACCGTTTTTCCAAATATTTTACTTTTATGAAAGCTTACATATTTTGTATTTAAATCTATTACTCTTTCCCATTTTTCCTTCATGTTTATGATCTTGTCATTCTCAGGAAAACCTTTCTCATATTAGAATTATGCAAGTACATAACTATGTATTCTTACAAGTGGATCCCTGTAAAGACATCCTGGCCAGCCAAGTTGCAAGCTGTAGACTCCAGATTGAGTCTCTGTGGCTCTCTTAAATAGGGAGGTAGCAGGAAGGATGTAGAAGAGACCTTCCCATCACCCATTTAAAACTATACAGAGCATCGTATGGGAGATACATTAGCCTTCCTCTGGTCACTGTTAGCTTAACAGCTATTATTCATGGGAATAACAGAAAACAGGAAGGAGGGGCTATTGCTTTCCATTTAAGATACTGGCCCCAAAAGTGTAACTCCCTTTCAGCCCTTGATGCTTTGGGCCCTGGGCTTGCTTTCTCATAGGAAAACATGGCATTAAGCTGCCTTAAGTCCTGCCCAGGCTGGTCTACAGTTGTTTGCAGGACTGTGATTGCAGTCAGCCCGAAGAAGTTCCTCTGCCACAGCCTGGAGAAGCCAAGGGGGGCTTGAACTCCTTGTAGGTGGATGTCAGACTAGTTCTGGTAGAAGGGAAGATTTGCATTCATCCCTTGTTCAAGATGAGGATGAATCATCTTCATGCGTGCACTAGGATGAAAGAAAGTTCCCTTAAAAAATCCCAGTGCTCCATTTTCATATTTTATGAGGTCTGTTCAAATTGTTTATTTTCCTTTGACAAGAACAACTTTTTGTTGCTCTTGACTTACTACTGCATACATCAGCAAATATTGAACTCCTAATGTGACACGATGTTCTTCCTTAGAAAAAGAAAGCCTTGTCACATCTCTGAGGATAGTTTCCAAGTTCAGGCTAACTCACTAGTAATAGTCCCTACTTCATAATACCAGAGAAAATGTGAGTCCACTTGGCAGTGCCCAGATTTTTCACATGTCTACTGAATATGTGGAATACCTGGCTTATTTTTAGGATTCCATAGAGTGGCTTCCAAGCCATGAAAATGGTGAAGAGGATAGATTTTGGAAATAGATGAATTTCAGATAACTGATTTCCAAGATAAACCTCAATTCCCCCTTTTGTAAAAATGTAAATAATGTTATTTCTGTCATATGGCCATCGTAAGGATTAAATGATACAACAAAAATACAGGCATCTAGCATCACAGAGCTTTAGCTATACTAGGAGATATACAATGAATTTAATCATTTTGTTTATTTCTAGAAGTCATTCTTAGCAGGTGCTTTTCATGAACAAGGTGTCTCAGTCAGAGACCACATTTTTTCCCCAAGGCAGCTCTCCTGTACCTTTTTCCCTTTGTTGTAGAATCTCAGTATTTAATCCTTTCTAAACCCAACACTCTTTAACCCAACCCTCCTTCTGAACTCCCAAAGCTGTTTAAGAAGAAGAAGAAGAAGAAGAAGAAGAAGAAGAAGAAGAAGAAGAAGAAGAAGAAAAGCTTTCTAACTTGTTACAGTCCTGCCATTTGTCAAGCAGTCTTTCTTGCTAGTCCCTACACAAAAACAGAGCTTGGCAAAAGTGGAGGGAGGGTTGCAATATCTCAAAGAAGTGTAGGATAATTTTTGTTTTTTGTTTTTCATAATGATTTGGTTGAAACTATCCCTACCTCTTATAGGTGAATTGGGCCAGAACTTTCTCTCTTATGGTTTGTCCTTCCTAAATTATTCTTGGATTAGAGCTTGGACCTCCTGGACCCCATTCCAAGAATTAAACAAAATTTTATGAAATGGAAACTCTTAAAAAGCAAAGAAATTGTCTTGTCTTTTATCCCTAGAGACTAGTACAATGCCAGGCATAATTGGTCCTAGTAGGCATTGTCGAGTGTGGAATATAAATGTGGGTTACTCCACTTATTTAAAGAAAATGAGCTTTTTGTGTGTGGACCAGGACATAAAAGGGTGGTAGTTTTTTTTTTTTTGAAGAAACAAAGTAAAAAAAAAAAAGCAATCTTATCCTTATGAACACATAGGTACTAAATCCTAATATTTTTCTCTAAATATTATATATAAGTAGAAGGAATGAATTTAGTCATACCAAATAATAATGTCATAGGAAGGAGAATGTGGGAACCAATGATGAAGGAGCCCAGTGTGTGGACAAATACCGAAGAATTTAGAATTTTCCCTAGACCTTAATACCAGTGACTATAGTGCAAATAGAGTCTAGTAACTTGACTAAAGACTAGGAAAAAAAATGCAATTCATTATAACAGGGAAACTCTTAACTATTGATTGATCTAAAGCAGTGTTAGGCAGAGTTAAAAATTAAAAGGACGTGTGAGACACAACTCCTAGTTTCTACTGCTAAAAAGCATAAATGGAAATATTTTATTTTTTAATTTATTAAAGGACTTGAGCTTTTAGTCAGGGATACCAGGCCTCTGGTCTAGGGGAGGAGCTGAATCATCTCCTCTTCGGCCATTCATTATCCTCTTTATTAAATGGCAGAAATCCCTATTTAGGATTGTGGAAATCTATATAGACAAACTTGGTCTGGTACGTTAATAAGACTATCGCACTGAGAAAGGGGATAGACCTTTAGGTCATAAAGTATTAAATTGCATCTTAACTTGTTCTTTATTCCAGAAATTTTGTGACTAATTAGAACCATGGAACTTAGCATTTTCTGATATCAATTATGGGAGTCATCACCACATAGTTCTCATTAGAAAATTAGCACTTTATTACTATTCACCACATACTATTTGCTGTGTGATTCGTCATTCCTTTTCTTCTGTCTTCTTAGTCCTTGTACCTGTGTTGTGCAGATGGAACATGGCTGAGGAAAGAGTGGGATTAAGGGAGGACCGCATGGATATGATCCTGATAGTCTGCTTGGTCTTGTTGGGAAAATTTGTCAATAACTATGTTGAAAGAATGAAAATCTTAAAAATGAAAATCATTCTAGAAGAACTTGAACCCCATGCTTTATTTTGCCTCTGTGTGAAAGCCAGAGAGAGCTCAGGGCCAGACTTTGCAGAAGGTATTTGACCATGCAGGGAGATAACATGAGCAATGGCTTCCTTGACCTAAGAGTCTCATCGACACATTTGAGAGCTATGGACCTGGCACTGTACCCATTTATCACATTTGGTACTGAAAGTTTCATCAAGTAAAGGTACTCACTATATTTTCATTGTGTATGTGGATCCCTCTGCAAAGAATCAGTTATTACATGGTGATTCAAAATAAAGAATTCAAGCATATAAATATTTATTACCTACAGACTATATATGAGCTACTGCTCTAGGTTCTAGGATTGGCTATTTGAAAAAGGTATAATCTGTGCTATCAAGGACCTGGAAATGAGAATGGCAGATAGACATTTATAGAGATAGCTATACCAAGAAGCAAAATATGTTAATTAAGGATGGAGATAAATATATGAAATAAAATGATTGTGAATAGAACAGAAGTTCAGATCTTATCAATGCCTTTATCAAGCTTATATGCCAAAGGGGGAAAAAGATACCAATCAAAATATGGAAATCTATAAATGTCATTCAAAACTTCAACTGACCTTGAATGGCATACACATGTCTGCATGAGTGTGCAAAATATGTGTTCATATGTGTGTGTGTGTTATGATATATTAAGAGTGTCTCTGTACTAATCTGCATCTGTGGAAAAGCAGGGGTAAAAAAATAAGCTGTTACTTATACCTAAAGGTAGCTGCATCCTTTAGCAGATTTGTAAGGATATGGCCATCATGTTCTGTTTGACAATGGGAAGAAGAGGCTATGCTGTTTCCCATTTTATTCTCTTACCCCCACTAAGAGGTTATCATGACAGCTTAATAGCTGTGAGCTGAAGTGATGTTATGGTAGTCTTTTTGGTATCTAGCCTGCTCCTTCATAACTATGGAATGGCTACTTAGAGGAAAAGTGGGTATTATGGGAACACCATTCTGTCAATGTAATCACTAGGTCATAGGGTTAGCTTAGTGATTAACAACAACAACAAAAACCCCATTATTTTGAATACCTTACAATTTTGTGTAGATAATCAGCATATAAAAATAAGTATGCATTAACAGCTTCTCATGGAAACTATTGGACATGCTATTATTCAATTTTAACAAATACGAAAGCTGAGACTAGTGTAAATATGCATATCTGGCCCAGGTTACATAAAAAATTACTATATAAAGCTTACCTTTTGCCTCACTTCTATGTCATATTCCCATCATTCTTATACTCCAAAAATTTCTTTTCTTTACGTTAATATTTAATATTCTTCTTACAGATCTTCCCTATATTAACCTATTGACAATATTTGTCTCTTTTTCTGTCTGCGGAAATAGACATTTTTGTGGTAAAAATTCTAGAGAAAAATTATCAGCTTGGCACTCCCTGAGTTTTAGAAACAAACAAACTTTATTCTGCTTGATTGTCCTTAATAACAGTTCCATTTGGGGTAGGGCCCAGGTGATTTTTGGACAAGGAGAATTCATCAGTATGCAAGCAGCATTTTACCTCCTTGCTAAGAGCCTTCTGAGTTGGGACCTTGAAATGTGAATATCCAAAATCCTTGCTCTTTTTACTGTAAGAAATGAACTCCTGTGCCACAGGATCTCATTGTCCTTCAGATATAGATGTATTTTAATTCATCATAGCTCTGTAACCTGATGTTGGCTCCAGCTCTGAAATGCAAATCTCATTCCCCATGCCCCTGTTGCTTCCTCAGAGGTGACTTAAAGAAGCACAGAGACAATACCTCTGACAAGCTCACCTTTAAGATCTGAGAGGTGAGGGTTTTTGTAACATATGCTTTCAATTCTGTTGCCATAGGCCACTCTGAGTTTCACAAGACACATATAGGCCAGAGTACATTAAATTTGATTAAAACTGTGGATTTTGTTTACACGTAAGAGAGAATTTTGAGCTCGCTTAACAGATGCCTTCACAACCCTGATACCAATCAGTGGAAAGTGTAGGGTATGCTGCAAAAAATCAATACGCCATTCGCTTTGGACATTTCAAAAGAAAGATAGAGTTTCTGAAGTTAGAAATATGTTTGTCCCCAAATAATTCATTTTAACTCTACTTGCAGAGCTCTATTTCTAACTTTTTGTGGTATTTTTTGTTTGTTTGTTTGTTTGTTTGTTTTCCCCCACTGCGTTGATGAAAGCAAGCATTAGTAAAATGAAATCCCCAGATAGAGCAGCAAGCCTGGACCAGAATATTAAATGAATGAGTGCGCAATGTTTATCTTCTTCTGTGATATGGGTCATACGATCCAGCAGCAAAGAAAAAACACTAATTGCGGGCATTTTTTTCGGCAACTACTACATTATTTCTTTCTAGCAAAGTACATTTTTTTCAGTAACTGTGTCTTCTGATCCATATGCATAAAAAATATTTCAGTTGTAAATGGTGTGATCACTGAAGTGTGGAGAGAAGTCTGACTCAGTATTGAGAACACAAATAAACAGAAAAAACAGTTAAGTAAAAAGCAAAAAGATCAAAACAGTTGAGTAATACAAGTAACACCTTTTCGTTAGTGCAAGGTAGGTGTATTTTAATATTCAGTAACTCATTGCCACTCCTATGTATATATGTCCCTTTTTGTTGTTGTTTTTTAGCTTACACTATTGCGAAAGCTTTGAAACACAACTGTTTCTACCTTTGGAAAGATTTTATCTTCTAATTTATTGCAATACCTCCCAAGCAGAAATGATGCTGGGTTTTCGTTCTTGAGAAAAATGATTTAGAAATAAACTAAATTTTAAAAACATATTACTTAAAAACTACTTCTCAGGAAAGGTTTAATCCATTACTTTGAACCGTTCATATCACTGTATGAATTATTTCACAGTTAGCTCATGTACCACATCATCCTGTCCTTTAGATAAGAGTACCATTTTGGGGGGCAACTGGTTGGCTCAGGTGGTTAAGTGTCTGGCTTTGGCTCAGGTCATGATCTCACAGTTCGTGAGTTCAAGCCCTCATCAGGCTTTCTGCTGTCAGCACGGAGCCTGCTTCAGATCCTCTGACCTCCTCTTTCTCTGCCCCTCCCTCCCTCCCTCCTTCCCTCCCTCCCTCCCTCCCTCCCTCTCTCCCTCTCTCCCTCTCTCTCTCTCTCTCTCCCTCCCTCCCTCCCTCCCTCCCCCTTTTTCAAAAATAAATAAACATTAAGAAAAAGAGTATTTTTTGGGGGTAAGAATTAGGTACCACTCTACAATAACTAAAAAATACACACAAAGTTATTGAGAAGAATTTATTTTATTTTATTTTTTTAAAGTTTACATTCAAATTAGCGTATAGTGAAGCAATGATTTCAGGAGTTGATTCCTTAATACCTCTTACCCAGTTAGCATATATACTATGTAATATCATCTTTTATTTTTGGTAAGAGTTTTTGCAAATCCACTTTCAGAATAGAAGCAATTATTACAATGACCATATCAGCAGTTAATTTGAATACTGGGACAGCTGTGTGTCTTCAAACTCTTTCTTCCAGTCATATAATATGTGAAATTGCTGATAATTGAGGCAAAATAAAGGCCATTGTACAAGAGGGTATTTTCAGGCCATAATAATTCTGCTGGGCTATTTGGTTTGATTTCACCATATGTAATTTGTCAAATCTTCATTTGTCTTGCTTGCTTAGATAAATCCAAATGACACAGGTGCCTCCTGGTAGAAATAGGTGTGGATTAAAAAAGAATCCATCTCCAATCTTTTGGCTGATGAGACAGGGCAAATATTTTCAGTCTTAAATAGGCTTGCAGTGGAAATCCTACTATGACATGAATCCTTCCGTACAGAAATTCCATTCCGCAAACACTGCTACTGCCTCTGTGTGGACAGACTGCTGCGTGCTCTGCACGGGACCCCGTACAACGAAGTCCGGGACATGAGTGTTCCCATTACATTTCTGAGAATTCGATGGCTGGTAAATATTTCGCCTCCTGTATTCTAGATGGGAAAATATCATTTAACTTGTCAAAATTCTTATGTAGTTCAACAGACGGAATTGCAAGGGAATGCGCCGTAAGATCCAATAGTGCTATGAAAAATAACATTTTGAGGTACTGGGTTTTTGATAAGTAAGTCCGATGAAAATGTGATGCCCAAGAAAATGGTGCTTCTTTCAGGACCTGTGAATGGGCTAGCATTCAACTAGGTTTACCTGACTTTTAATTAATAAGTAAGTAAATAAATGCACAAGTAAATAAAATACTTTCCATAATGACTTTTGTTAGGTTGTCTATTTCCACACAAATACTGACCTAGGTATTATTGGGAGGGGTAGTTGGTAAATTAAATCTCCTTTTGTACATATAATACAGCAGTCCTCACTGATCATTGCTCGTCGCTACTAGCTGCGAGAAAAGATAAATGTAAAGGTTTGTTTTTTCCTCCTACCTAATGGTTAATGCGTATTGTGTCATGGCTGCTTTGCAAGTCTCCTTCAAAGAGACGTTCATCGGTGTTACAGAGTAATAGTATCAGAGAGTAGGTTCAGTGAGAGTCTAGGTTCTAGGAGAAATACATATGTGCGGGGCGCCAGGGTGGCTCGGTTGGTTAAGTGCCAACTTCAGCTCAGGTCACAATCTCGCGGTCCATGATTTCGAGCCCCAAGTTGGGCTCTATGCTGACAGCTTGGAGCCTGGAACTGTTTCAGATCCTGGGTCTCCCCTGCTCTCTACCCCTCCCCTGCTTGTGTGCTTGCTTACGCTCTCTCTCTTGCTCTCCCTCTCTCAAAAATAAAATAAACGTTAAAAAAAATTTAAAAAGAAATATGTATGTGAGTAAAAATATGTAAGTTAAAGGAAACTCATAAGTCTCATGTGAATAGGATTAAATACATATGTGAATAAATGAATAAATATATATTTGTGTTTGTGAGAGGGAAAGAAAGGAAAAATGAGAAGGAGGATGCCTTTTTATGCCTTATTTTCCTAAAGATAATTTACATCTGGAGGCAGTAAATATGAATAATATAGATAATTGGGTGGTTTTAACATTGACTTTTAATGTGCTGTAGATAGCAGTAGTTAAAAGAACTTTTGCTATCAGATTGGCTTGAGTTCAAATTCTGTCCTATCATCTACTAATAGCTGGTATGGACAAATTCATCCACTTCACTAACCCTCTGTGTCCTTACATGTAATGTAGGCTAATACAAGTACTCCATTACAGGTTTGTTGTGTTAAATAAATGAACACAAGTAAAGCATAGAAAACAGCCACCTCTCAACAGCTTTAGTTATTATGAGCAGCAGTACTGGGTGGAATATATTGCAAGTGTTGATGGAAATTAGGAATTTTATGTTTCCTTTTATAAGAACTCTGTGAGTTGTGCTTGGATAGCTTGGTCATTTGAGTATCTGGCTCTTGATGTCTGCTCAGGTCATGAACTCATGATTTGTGGGATTGAGCCTCGTGTCAGGCTCTGTGCTGAGCATGGAGCCTGCTGGAGATTCTCTCTCTCTCTCTCTCTCTCTCTCCCTCTCCCTCTCCCTCTCCCTCTCCCTCTCCCTCTCCCTCTCCCTCTGCCCCTCCCCCACTTGCATGCACATGTGTTTTCTCTTTCTCTCATAATAAATAAATAAACCTAAAAAAAAACACACAGTGGGATGTAATTGCTGAAGGGACTCAGAGTAACATCATGGGGAGAGAAGAGGTGTGCACCACTTTGACAACCCAAGCATCATTCACCCCTACATCAATTTAGATGAATGTTAGCTGTGCATCTACTATGTGCCAGCCCAGTCTCAAGGCTAGCACTAGGATGAAAACATGAACATGAGCAACACGACCCCTGATTTAAGGAGTTTACAGTCTAGTTGTGAAGACTGATGCATTTCCAACCAATGGATAAATAATATAATTAGAAGCAGTGATAAATACTGTAAAGAACAAACAGAATTCTGAGGTAGAGAAAAACGTCCATTAAGCAGGGGAATCAAGGAAGCCTCTCTGAGGAGGTGACCTCAAGCTGAGACCCAGAGGATGAGAAATAGACAGTCATACTCAGATGGAGGAACCCAGAATATGTACAAGGGCTCTGAGGGGGAAATGGGTGAGTTTTATTTTACCATTATCACTAGCAGTAGAAGCAAATTGTCCTGCTGTAAATCAGGAGTTATAATTTTGCTACGTTCAGTCTTGTTTAGATATATTTTTATTGCCAAACTAACCAGTATTTCAAGAAGTTATAAGGCAAACGATTTCAACAATTTTGAAAACAGATGACATTTATGTACTTAAAAAAACAAACAACAATAGCACCAAAACTTTTTGGCTTCTTAATTTGAGAGTTAATGTAATAAATCTAAATACATAGCCCACCCTATGGTCATAACTCCTTGTAAAGGGAGAAGCAGGACCTGAAAATAATAATAATATAAGTAGATACTAGGTTAGGAAGCTTTGAATAGACATTATAGGAGCCACTGTAATATATTCTCTCCATTTTATATTATACCATTTCTGGGTCATCATAAAATACCTAGAATAAATTTTTTGTCTTTGGAGAGCCACATTTAGGTCGGCCTCTTTCCGCTGGGATGCTAGATTGCTCCTGGGAGGAGATGTACCACGGCAGGATAAAGAGCAGAGTGCATTTGGAAATAGAAGGAGACAAAAGAATTGGCCAGAGATAATACCCTCATCCTAACCTAAAATATGAAAGTTCAATAACTCCACAAAAATCTCCTCAAATCTAATAGCACTTCTAATAGCTCTTCTGAAATACCCACCCTCCCCTCAGGACCTAGCAATCTTCCCAGAGTTATGTGAAATACGTTTTCAAAAAGCATTGTCTAGACCAATGCTTTTTCTACCTTTTCATTTCTACACCACACCTATAAAATTGTTTCTGTTTTATAGCTCGGTCCTCGTAAATACATTCAACTCTCAATTACCTTCACCAATGAAGGGGAGCGTTAGTGCAGATAATTGAAATTGGTGAATAATCTGCTCCACTGGGCTGTAGCCAGCTCCTCCTACCCAGGCTGGAAGGCATGTGTGTGTGTGTGTGTGTGTGTGTGTGTGTGTGTGTGTGCGTGTGTGTGTGTGTGTGTGGTGAGAGAAGGGCCTACTCTGGTAAAGAGCCTCCACTGAAACAGAATCTGGTCTCCCACCACTCTGACTAGATTGTGATCAGATCTACAGACTTTTCAAGAATAGCTGGATGTCACTCTACTGCAAAGACCTTCATCTAGATTGGCAACTGGGCATTGCAGAGTCGGAAACGTGTTGTTGAAGACTCCGAGATGATTGGGCAAGTGGGCATCTCCTAGACATGCCAATGTCTACATAATTCTTAATAAACCCGTGACTCAGTTGTGTTTGCTCAGAGATGGGGGCAAGGGCACCATGCCTCTTCATTCCTACTCATATTATTTCTCTGCCATGGCATATCTCAGAGCAACTATGGGCATGTAGATTTCTCTCCTTGAGGAATGTCAACAGAGGCTGTCCAAATTTTAATGTATTCTTTTTTTTAAAATTTTTTTAATGTTCATTCATTTTTGGGAGAGACAGAGCATGAGAGAGGGAGGGGCAGAGAGAGGGAGACACAGAATCTGAAGCAGGCTCCAGGCTCTGAGCTGTCAGCACAGAGCCCGGCACGGGGCTTGAACTCACCAACTGAGAGATCATGACCTGAGCTGAAGTCAGACACTTAACTGACTGAGCCACCCAGGCACCCCAATATCTTCTTTAAAAAATAATTAACATCATCAAAGTTCTCAAGTCAGTATAGCCTCTTTTGTGAAGAGTTTTGAACGGTGGTCACTCATCAAAGCAAATGTTACTGATAGGAAATGATCAGTTGGAGAATCATGACTCAGACAAATGATTTTGCCAGAGTCCTAGTCCCTCAAAGCAGTTAAGTCCATTGCAAAGATCATCATGACCCTAAGACTGAGTTCCTGCAGACTGTGCAATGGGTCAGTGAGAGACATTTTCCTACTTCCCAGCTGCTGTGCATATATATGTCTGCTGCTAGGTGATCTCTCTCTTTTCCCATCTCCATCCAGTTTCATCTAGCTTGTACACATCTTTCCCTGTCCTCCTTCCTTGCTCCTCTTCCTGACATCCTCTTCTGGTCACCTCCCTGATTCTCATCTTCTGGGCCTGCTCTTTCTTTTGTGAAAGTTCTTGCCTCCTAATTCACTCCCTGATTATTTTTAATACCTCTCTTAGCTTCCCGCCCCAATACGTTCACTTTTCTCACTCCCCTCTGGCCTAGCCTTCTGCATTCTGATTAGATGCCATATGTATAACAAGGTAGACAGATGCTTTGCTGTTAAACTAAAGGGCTTTTTAATCTACCAGAACAGAAACCACAAGCTTTTTTGTTTGTTTGTTTGTTTGGGGACATCAGCCATTTGTGGCAAAGGGTTTAGGAATACAAATGAGGGTGTTTTCTTCAAGCAGCATGGAATCTCAGCATGTCTCTCTTATTCTCTCCTTATTGTACTTGATCCGCAAAGTAAAAACCTGTACACGTGACAGATTGATAAATACCACTGATGACACGGAGATCTGTGTAGACACAGTGCTTCTGCCAGTGGGGACAACTGGTGTATGTCTGTGACTGGCAATGCATTTTACCTATTTATTTTTCTACATATTTTTTTAACCTATTACCATTGGCACTGTATATTTTGATGGGTTTCTCAAGTTACAAATACCCAAGTCTTTATTCAAATTGAAAGTGTTTTTGTTTCTTTCTGGCACTCTCATCATAATCGGGCATGTCCTTTGAGTAGACAGGGAAGGCACACAGACAGCCTGTCAGACCACATAGCTAGGTAGGTCATGCCCTTGGTGCCATTTCTGATAGCCATTACCCTGTAGGGTTCAGCCAGTGTTAGCCCTGATTCAAAAGAGAAGAATGTGAGGAGAGGAGCCAGCAGTTTGGGGACAAGGGCACCATAGAAAGACTGCTCTGACCCCAGAGTGTGTTTGGAGTGGAGCCCTTGCAGTAAAAATGAATTTCCATCTCTTTCCGGGGTGGGATGGTTCATCTGCCCCAGTGATGGGGCCCCATCGCTACTTGGCCAGCAGTTAACTTCATAGGGTTAAGGATGAGGCCACTATGGAGGCAGGGTGCCCATGCCATGCCCAGAGCTCTTCACATGAGTATTTATCACCAAGTCACCAGGAGCTGTGTGAGGGACTCCACTAAGATAGCATTTCAGGATCCCTCACACCTTCCTGTGCCTACCATTTCAGTAAAGGTGCTTGATGATTTCATCTTCTCTGACCTACCCTCTCATGATCTTGCCCTAACAGCTAGTGTCTGGTATGCCCACATCCCCTCTCTCTCTTTCTCCCCCCCCCCCCCCAACCTGCCATGTCGGGGCCTCCTTATTCTATTAACCCAGAAGTTTTCGCTCACTAGTAGTACTTGAACATCAACCCTCTCTACCCAGTCTAGTGAAAAAGCTGGCATCAAAGACCTGCCCACTAGAATCCCATGGAACACAGTGGCCCTTCTTTGTAGATTCCAGTGCTGAGTGTAAGCAAGGCATGTGTTTTCCTGGGTGATTCAGAGTTTTTCTAACTCATGGAAATTGCCATCACATCAGAAAACACAGTCCTACAGTACTTCTGACTGCCAGGCAAGGCAAGTTCTCACCAAATAATCCACCGCCAGGGATTTTTTTAAACCTAGTGACATTTTTCTTGATTGTACTTTAGTCTCTGCAGACCGTTTTAACCTGACTTTGCAACTTTGTACTTTACAGTCACAACATGTGAAGTTTGGGCTTTGGTTTTTGCTGCTACATGGCTTTCCTGAAACACTCAGTGAAGGGAAATAGAACAATCACTAGTTGCTGTATTTTACAGATGTGGACACTGAAGAATAGGTAACAGAGTAGCCTTTCCCACAGAGAGATTCAAATAAATGATTACAATTGGACAGTCATAATACGTTTTTTTTTAAATTTTTTTTTCCCTTACTGGGAGGGGAAAAAAAAAGTTTACCTTCTCTGTATGAATGAGATTTGACACTCTCTCAATCTCTCATACCACGTGCTGTGGGACCTGTTATTGGAGGTTACATAGGTCAGGAGATAATTCTCCTCTGTTCAAACAAATGCACTTCAGCACCACAGGGCACTTCTTCTACCTGCATTTTGTGTTCGTAGCACCCTGCCGTGCTGTCCTGCCATTTACTCCATTTTAGTTGACCAGACCTGGCCTCTTTCTGCCCTTGCCTTTTTTGGCTTGTTCCTGATACAGTTAATAATTAACACTGTGATAAAACTCAATACCTAATACACTACCACCGAGGCGGCTTGTGCTTGAATTCATAAGTACTATGGGAAGCCAACGTGGGATGGGACTGGCCAGCATTGTACAAAGACAGCAGGGACAGCTGCCCTCACGTAAGTTAGGAGAACACACTGCACAGTGGATTGCATAGGTACTGTCTCTCTTAGAAAGGATCGTCTCTGGTCAGTGAGGAGGCCCAGACGGAGGCACTCCCTCCGTCTCGTAAGAACCGCGGGATATGTGACGTGCAAATCCGCAGCCGTCTGGGTCTAGTCCTCTGCACAGCAAGAAGCCCTGTAAGTCCCAAAGTAGGGCCTGTCTCAGGGCAGAGTAAGATGTGTTCTCCCTCCGCCGGGAGCCAGCTGTCTTCCCAAGGAGCAGAACCACTAGTCACCGAATCCTCTGCTCACTGAGCTATTCTGGTCACTTTGAGTTAGCTGGCTCTGTGCTGTTCCTCTCCGAGAAAGCTTTTTCTACCCCTACACTCTTCAGAACTTCTGCTCACTTTCAAGTTTCCTTTTTTTTTTGTTCTTTTGTTAAGATCATTTCTCTTCAAGTCATTCAAAGCTTCTTTGAGGATTCTCAGAGACACAAAGCATTTCTTTTGGATTGTATTCCTGCCTATTTCAAGAAGGTTGCTGAGAATGAGATCTGCGTGTGTCTGTGTGTGCATGGCCCCCTGCGTCAGGAGCGTGGGGCGCTGGCCTGCCAGGGTACAGGGGTGTGTAACACACAACTGACTGATCGAGGGCAGATAACCTGTGGGGTCTAAGGGAAGGTAGGTTTTCATTCTTAACACTGTGCGTGTTTTTCTCTGTAACCTTGTAGATATTATGCCACCGATCTTGTTCTCTGTAAGGACAAGATAATATATGGCTCACCGAGCTTCAGATTTTCTTACAGGTAAATGGAGTACATGGCTTATTATTTGGGTAATTATATTGCCTGATCTGTAAATGCTCCATGTGTGGATACATTGTGCTTAAAGACACACTTCTTGGGATCCTCAACACGTCCACTTTAGTGTAGAATCCTGCTATACAGGAAGGCAGCAAATGCAGAGTTTAGAGCCTGATCTCTGGAATCCCAGTTGCATTGCTCACTGGCTGTGCTCCCTGTTTCCTCCTGTGAATGGATGATATTGGGACTATCCACTGCATAGGGCTGTTAGGAGATTTAACCAGCAGATATAGAAAGAGCCTTTCAAACGGTGTTTGGTATCTTAGTGCAGCCTCATAAATATGCTCAGAGATGTTCCTACTCTATAGACAACTTAGATCCAGCCTTGCAAGGCTCTTCGCTTCATCAAACACACCAAGATTTTCCTGCCTCAAGATACCAACGTCCTTTTACTTACTGTTCCCTCTCTCCCCAACCCCACTCCAAGATCCACTGCCCACCTAGCTGTACCTCAACTTCAAGTTCATCCACAAGAAGGCCTTTTGTGACCGTTGACTCTAAATGACATCTCTTTTATGATCTATCTCAGTACCTCATCTGTGGTTTATAGTGTTTATTGGAGTTTATAATTATTGTTTATTTGTCTATTGAAATGTATATGATCTAGAGTGTGATGTTCTTGTGGGTAATAATGCTGTTTATCTTACTGACCATTGAATCCCTGCCCCACTTTATTCATTCAGCTTGCATTCATCAAGGGTTTGCATTATGCCAAGCACTTTTCTAAACACTTTAGATATATCCTTGAAACAAACCAACAAATCCCTGTCTTCATGCGGCTTACTGAAATATGTGGTATGATAGATATTGATAAGTATTAAGGAGAATAATAAAGCTAGGAAAAGGAATAGGGAGTTTTAGGGGAAGGTTTACAATTTTAAACAGGATGACCAGGGAAGGTATCGCTGGGGATGGGTGCAGGAAGAGGACTTATCTTGGGGCAAGTGATGGGAGACTGAAAGGAAATGGGTCTGAGAGTAAAAAAAAACTCATGCTTTTACTCTGAGTGGACTAAGGAGTCTTGGAGGAGACGAAAAGTGCATGACTTAGATTTTAAAAGGATCATTGTAAATGCTGAGTTCAGAATAGATTGAAGAAGAGCTAGAGGGGAAGCAGAGAGACCAATTAGGAGACTATTCCAAGAATCCAGGGATAATGGAAACTCAATAAGTACTTGCAAATAAATGAATAAATAAAGATGTTTGCACACACTTTTGGAAGACTGAGTGTCTAGGTGGTTAGTTTCGTTGTTGGCACACTGAGGTTCTGAGATTGGGGCTTCTTGTATACCTCTGTTTCTTTTATATTCAGTTAATGATTTCTGCCCCGTCCTCATCCACCTCAAAGCTGCAAAAGACGAAATGTTGATGATGATGGATAAAGCCAGTGAGATTTATGATACAAGCTACTAAGCCAGTGTTGCTCTAAAGCAATGCTTTGCTTTTGATCTGTGAAGCAGGCATTTCTTTCTCCTTCATCACCTACCAGCAAAATGAGCATCATTTTTAATATAGAAGGAAAAATGTGAAGACAAAAAGAAGTGGGCATAAAAGAACAAGAAAGTGCTGTCAGCATACAGAGTGTCAGCAAGTTGGTCAGCAGGGTTCTGAGTCAGATGAACTTGTCTTTGTACTTTCTTATCCTTGAAACAAAGGAGAAACCTCAGGGTTTTCGCCCCTCCTGAATGCCTTTGCCTAGTGTTTTTGCTTCAGAATAATTTGCTAAATATTTAACAGCATAATGACTTTAATCAATAACTGCAGTAGCTTCAAGAATAAATAGGTCTTTGAGATTTCTAGACCATAATCCATTTAAAAATCAGTATTAGTAAATAGAGAAAGATCTGAAACTCTGTTTAGACAAGAATTTTTCTGATCATTTGATGTGATGAAAAAAGCTATTTAGAGTTTCATAAACTACAAGTATTTGATTGGCATAAAATTACTCTCAAAGGAAAGAAAAATAATAATAAATGAGGGGGAAAAGACAATTGACTGCTGTTTTTTAATTTGTGACAACAGGTCTGTGGTTACATTAATAAAACATGCCTAGTTCACTGTATCCTCACCTCCAGATTTTCTCCAGATTTAGGAGATGAGAATTTGAAGTATGTTGGGGAGGTGAGGAAAAAAAGGAAGGGAGTGTGCAGAATGGCTTTCTGCTTGATTGCCAAAGAGCGAATTGAATCTAATCCTTGTTACAGTTTTTCATAGCATAGAAATGTCACCTTTGGTTTAACGTGAATCTTTCAGGGTCGAGGATCATATTTTTTAAGAAAGAATGATATTTAAAAAGTTGTTTCTGGGGCGCCTGGGTGGCTCAGTCAGTTAAGCGTCCGACTTCAGCTCAGGTCACGATCTCGCAGTCCGTGAGTTCGAGCCCCGCGTCGGGTTCTGGGCTGATGGCTCAGAGCCTGGAGCCTGCTTCCGATTCTGTGTCTCCCTCTCTCTCTGCCCCTCCCCCGTTCATGCTCTGTCTCTCTCTGTGTCAAAAATAAATAAACGTTAAAAAAAAAGTTGTTTCTGCCAACATTAGGAGAAAGAAAATTCATTAAAGCAAAATTGAGCTTTTAAGACCTGAATATCAGAAAAGATTTCCTTCTCTCCAGTACACACTCATATGATTATAGAATGAGCATTGCAAAGGTGATGGTTTGGTGGCATATTGTGTTACAGAAATTGCCAATCCTACCCCAATAATTGTTACTAATCCAGTCCTACACATAAGACTTGAAATATTTCCTAAAGCTTTCCTCTTCCCATTTATTTTCCATCAGAGTCACTACCCATTTTCTAGAAGACACTGATAGGTTGTAAGAATGTTCTCTGTGGGGATGATTGAGCACTACTCCAAAGTTGATGATGTTTCTGCCAAACCCCCATATGTCTTAAGTGTCCCAAATGGACATATAAAACATTATATATTGTTGTTTCTTTCAAAAGCCTGAACTTGCAGAATATTTCTGGTAGTAAGCATCACAGGCCAGTATTCAGTCACATCCTGACTACTGCAAGATAGTTAAAGATCTGAAATAGCAGATAAGTGGAGGGAAATAATGCTTCAGAGAAGGAAGCATAGCAAAGAGGAGAGGAGAATCAAGTAGATGTGAATAAAATAGGTGAGAATGAGCAGCCAGAGAGAAATACGAGGAACGTGATAGTTTTTTTACTTCTTCTTAATTTGCTTTTTCATTACTCAGTATTTCTGAAAGGATTTGAATACTATGTCCATGTCTAAGCTCCTTCTGCCAGAAAGCAAAAGAGAGGAAAAATACAAATAAACTCTAAAATAAAGGTGAGGGAAAGAAAGGCAGAGACAGAACAAAGTAGCAGTTTGTAGGGTAGTAAACTTGAAAGATGCAGGTGATTTAAGGGAGAGAGCTATGTATGGTGGGAGACTGGAAATCAAGGAAGGAGGAAAAGGGAGCAATGAAAGAAGCATCAGATCGAAGAATAAAAGAGGGACAGAGTTACTGATGACAGCTGGGAACAGCTCGAGAAAGGTTACATCTGCCCTCTGGGCTCCCAGCTATCTAAGAGCCGCAGTGGACTGTCAGGGCAGATAAACAAGGGAGAGTGGGATTGAATACAATTTACAACTTGCTTGTCATCTGGGAAGGGAGCAGAGATGAATTGCTCATCCCTCTCAGGTTGTCAGGACTTAGAGGGGGACACGCCTATACCTCATTAAAAAAACAACAAATAGAAAAGGCCACCCCCATATTCAGCCTTCCCTGGGAGATTGAGGCCCTTGCTGTATAGGCTACATTCTGGCATGAGAGTCCTTTCTTCCCAGAGTGGACTTTGTGTGCTGGGCTCGGGTTAACCATGGATACATGGAAGCAGTATCCTTTGAAAAGTGGGGAGTTCCCAAGTGGAAGTGGTGTTTGGGAGGGAAGGGTGGGTGGGTGATGGGTATTGAGGAGGGTACCTGTTGGGATGAGCACTTGGTGTTGTATGGAAACCAATTTGACAATAAATTTCATAATAAAAAAAATTAAAAAGAAATAGTTGGTGTTTTGGATTATGAAACACAAAACACAAGAAAACATTATTCTGGAGAGGTAACTCCCTTAACTGGATACCTAGTCTATGAAAGTGTAAATGCAGAGAGCAAAAGAACTTTGATGACATATTTTCCTCATCAGAAACTAGCACATTTAAATGCAGTCTTGGATAAGGAAAGAATGCACAGATGTGTGGAAATCAACAACAGAGGGTGACATTCAACATAGCTCAACTGTTTTCATTTTATTTCAAATACTCAGTGCCTTTCTGGTTCCCACACATTGTGGGAAAACCACAATTCTCATCTTGGGAGTGAACCTGAATTTCCCAGATAGGAGGGCTGGGAACTGGTATGCCTCTTCTAGCCTAGACTCTTCTTAAGAGAAATATAATTTACCCTTGTACATTTTAAACTTGGTCACACATTTTGACAGTATGCCTGGTGCCATAGCTTTAGTTCAGACCACCGATATTTGATGGGGTATCCATATCCTGTTTAAAAGCCTGTGAAATACTGTCCATTGTCCTGAAAAAGGGATAATGGACTGGAAATAGACATTAATTGTTTCTCAAAGCTAATGGTCTTGAATTTCTCAGAATCAGAGTAACAGAATGGTCATCCAACCGTGAGGAAATATAATAAAAATTCTTTTCCATGTTCTTCGCCTTATGGATGGTGAGAAGGAAGGGGCTGGAGTAGCTGATCTGATGGTGAGGCTTCGAACAGAGGTCAGGGGAAATCTGGAGTTGTTTTATTCCAGTAATCTGTAGATTTCAGAATCCACATACTATCTAAATGACAACTAGAAGCAGGAAACTATGTCCAACAAAGCTGCCCTCCTCATCCCTGTGCCCTAGGGGAATCATAAATGCTTTCTGTGTCTGGTCTCACACTCTTCAGACCCTCCCCGTAGAATAGTGGGAGTGACAGGGCAACAAGCATGGTCATGGTTATCGAACTCTGCCATTCTAAGATTGTTCATCATGTTCAACATTATCTTTGTATGCTCTCAGCTCATTGATAGCACAGTATGTTGGAATCAGAAAAAAAAAAAACAAATAGGTCCACTTTCCTCCTCCTAAGTGTGCCAGTATTTCACTAGCACTTTTGTGCTTGGCTAAATGTATAACTCTGTGCATGCGCACACACACACGCAGACACACACACACACACACACACACACACGGTACCACGATAGGTACCAAAGTAGTTAAGGAGATATGAGTGAAATGTAAAAATATTCTCTTTTAAGCACTGGTCATAAAAGACAGAGGAAAAAAAACAAAGCAATGTGAGTCCTTTACTTGATTATGTGCAGATTGGGAAAACAACAACAACAAAAAACTATAAATTTCGCACAGGATAGTGCTTATATCCACAGAGCATCTGTCCTCTTAAGGATCTCAAGGAAATTAGTTTAAAAAAATCTGAAAGTCCCTCAAACACATGATCCATAGGGTAAGCAATGACCTAAATGCACACTCATTGGATATCTGATTAGCTTTCAACTTTTATCAATAGTGTGTCATTCTTGGGTCTTGGTGTGTGTGTGTGTGTGTGTGTGTGTGTGTGTGTGTGTGTGTGTGTGTGTGATGCACAACTAAAATTCCCCATTTTTTGTTGTTGTTGTTTTGATGGTAGTTGTTAATAATCAAATGGGCCTTCTGGAAACCTCTGATTTTCAGGACTGTAAATAAACTGGGCAGAAGTGGAATGATAAAGCTGAAATGATTGCCCACTTCCTTTGATTCTTGCTTCTCTGCTGGCATGAGATAGACTTGTCTCTGTACTCCACCCAAAGGGTGGAAGCTGGCTAATTTCCTTTTCAGAGGTGTATGTAAGATCACTCCTCATGGGAACACCTCATTCAACATTCACTTCTCTTTTACATGATGCACGAACCATCATGGCTTCCCCTAGAACCTCACACTTTTTGAATGAGTTCCTTGTAATTCTGCAAACATGGAGACACAATCTCTGCCGATGCAAACTTGAGTTTTCTGTTTTCCTGGGCCTTTGAAATGTTTAAGTTTCATGTTCTTTTTGCTTTTCTAAAAACTTACAAGTTAATGGAGATACAGGAATGGAAAAGATAAACACAGAAAGCAAAAGTTAAAAAAATGCAGACAGGAAGGAAAGACGAGGGTTTGGTGACAACAGCAAGCAGCAGCATACAGAAAACGGGACAAGCTATAGCTGCAACAAGAAGCAAGAGGAACAAACCAACAGGACTGCTATAAGAATAGACATGGATCGAGGGGAGGACAAAGAAGGTGGGAAGACAACAGAGAAATAAGACACAAATTGAGGCAAGTGAATGAGCCTGGAAGAGAAACACGTTTAGGGCACAGAGGTGAGTGCAGGAGACACAAGATGCTTTAAGCAGTGCCCCTCCATTTGGTCACATGGAGTCTGCAAAAACCAGTTAAATAAAACAGTTAATTGTCAGGGAGCAATTAAAATCAATAGTATGAAACAATAGAAACTAAACTAGATTCACCTGCACGGAGCTGAACAGACATAAAAATAGCTGCAGTAAATGACCTTCCTTCATTCATCCCGGCTCCATTCCATCTCCTGGCCCCTTCTCACAAGTGGAATGGATCTTCTGATTTCCTTTTTTCAGTACATTTAAATGTCATTTTTGTGTGTGTGTGTTGGGAAAAGAAAGAAATAGCGATGTTTAGAAACATCCATCTACCATAGGGAAACACCAATTTCAGCTTCTATTTAAAACATCACAAGTGCAAGCTCTCTTGACAGTTATTTAACCTATGATGACAGGTTACAGTCTTCCAAAAAGAAACAACGGCTGCAGGTTTATTTATTCTACATGCCACACATTCTTCATAAATAAATAAGTATTTATGGAAACTCATTCCTTTGCTATTGTTTACCTGTCACTCAAGCTTGTCTTTCTGTAATAGACTGTAATGTTAAAAAACCACAGCTTTATTAATTTGATGCTAGTTGACTTGATGGAGGAAGGCAGAAAAGGGCGGGAGATGTTCTGTACAATATCAAATGTGGAAAGCCTATCCTTATCCCAAAAGGTCTTCGGCTCCATCAGCAGCCCCCTTGGCTTTTCTGGGTCTTAGGAGAAACACTGGTTTCTGTTCAGCAACAGATGGACACTCAGAGGTGACCAGCATCTTTGCTGCTCTGGGGACTGGTAGTTCCCGTTCACTAATCAGACCGAGAGTTCATCAGACAGGGAGAGAGCCCAGCCCTGGATGTTGAATTGTTGTATGGAATTGTGTTTTACTTCCATTGGTCCTGGGTAGTGGTAGCTGAGCTCAGTGGAGTTACTCCAATCTTACTTTTCTCTTTTTCCTTGAGGTGTAACTTAGATTCTTTGAGGTGAGGTTGAAAGAAGCATACTTACCCCCCTGCATGAATCATTTGCAGTTATAGCTATAATCAAATTATAATGTACTGTTACCACCCCATTGTCTCCGTGAGACATTTTTCTTTGTAACCGAAATATCTCACTAAGAAAATACACAATAATCTTTTTCTGCTTGGAAACATATAGACAGAGAGTTCTGTATAGTATTTTATCTACTCATGTATTAGCGAACCCAACCCATCAAAATTTTGCTCTCTGCTAGGAGACTTTGAGTATGTATGAGTGTGTGTAAATGACAAGAATTTGTTTGTCAATCCTGGATGGAATTGTGACATGTGGACAATTCTGGATTCTCCAGATAAATGGGTAAAGTTTGCTAAAAGAAGCCAGAGCCTCCATCTGTAAATGGGCAAACAATCCCTCTTTTAGTGTTAGAACTCAGAAAATGGTCTCACATTGCTCATGAGGTGGCAGCTCTTGATGTTGTTAATAGCTGCACCTGCCTTAGGGAAGAGCTCTGTTTCCTGAACAGATTGAATATTCTGCCTGAGTTTCAGATAGCCCCTGCCGGTCCTTTCCTTGCTCCACCCCTGCCCAAGCAGGTCCTCCCATTTAATGTTTTCAGCTTGTCAATGATGGTAAGAGAAGAGCACAGGGACCCGAAAATAAGGTACATAGACCCCTCCACTCATCACATTTAAACATAGAGCACATCAAAAAAACAATCTCAGTCGCGAGGCAAAAGAGGAGATAAATCATTAAAAAATTAATATTTTTATTTATTCTTGAGACAGAGAGAGACAGAGCATGAGCAGGGAAGGGGCAGAGAGAGAGGGAGACACAGAATCCGAAGCAGGCTCCAGGCTCTGAGTTGTCAGCACAGAGCCCAACGCGAGGCTCGAACTCACAGACTGTGAGATCATGACCTGAGCCGAAGTTGGATGCCTGACCGATTGAGCCACCCAGGTGCCCCAATCATTAACAGCATTTTTAAAATTAGTGTGCTTTTTTCAGGCATACAGGAATGGGGGTCTTTTACTAAATGAAACACATTTAATTTAAATACACAGGCAGTTCCTAATAGAATTGGATCCGAAATTTTCCTATTACTGAAATTTTATGTATGTGTATACATACTATTGTACTAACTTTATAAATTAGAAAGTTAGTTTGGGGAGAATATTGGTATATCATGTGTTACAATAACCCACCGTGTTTCCCACCCATGCCCCCAAAGTCACCCAATGCTCATCCTGACATCTTTGTTGAATGGCCCCTATGGGACTTGAGTACTACTAATCTTTAGCCATTGTACTTACTTTGTGACCTTGTGGAAACCTCAGTTTGTCTCAGCTTCCTCATGATAAGTATATGATCGATGACAATGTCTGTCATCACACAGTGATAACCTGAGAACTAAATGCATAATAAAGTGGACTAAATTTGAAGATGTGAAGTAATAATGCAAAGCATATAGAGGCTTCAGAGATAGGCATCCTATAAACTTCACATAGTCATGGAAGCTTGTCTTCTCCCTTGTTCCTTGTAATTTATTCTTTACAGTCTCCTATATTATAGAAGTCTATAAAGTGTTTGGAGGATATACAATTTGTATGAAAGAGGCCATAGAAAAGAAAGATGATTCATTCTAAACATATATAACCTGCAAACCCTTTTTTCCCCCCAGCATGTTGCAAAGAAGGAAAGTGAGCTTTACCTGATATACAGTATCGGACTTAAAAGTCAATGGAAATAGTTCATAGGGATCAGCAGCCAATTTATGGTTCATAGTTTGTGTATTAATTGGAAAAATATTTTCGAATGGTTTATGATGAGCAGTCTCAAATCAATTGCAATACCATTATTATTGGAAAAAACAAAAGACTTGAACTCTGTCTCTTGTGAAGGTTAAATTGAAGAGAAGCTGGCCTGTTTCTTTTTGTAGCCGGGCCTTTTCCAGCATGTTAAAGGGTGAGCCTAAAAGGCAGACAGAGGAGAGGAGGCAGTGAGCAGATCTCACCTCCTCCCTAAGGTCACATTCCACCATAATGACTCTTTCCTGTAGGTTCCAATATAGAGTTGCTGGTGTGAAATGGCCTCAGTGTGGTCTGAACTTGGAACTTTTTCTAATTAAATTTTGAAGTGTTTAGTGTGTTTTCATTTTGGTTTTCTAATTTGATGGGTCTCGTTTGTGTCATTACTATGGATTTCTTAAACCCTTGCTTCGGTTATTAATTTCTCAATTGTCCCAGGCCAAGTCATTATGCTTTGATCTACACATAACAGAGAGGAGAATTGGAGAAATTATCCAGAGAATTTAGGTCCAACGAGAATGATTGTGTGAAAAAGGCTTCCTTTGAGACAAAATGTGTGGTTTACATAAATTACTTGAGTGATGCCTTGACCCTCCACTTCTCTGATGGCAGTCACACCCTTAAACTTTGGGGAACTGACTCTCATTCTAATGATTTAGGGGAAGTCTGGGAGCAGGGGATTTATGGTTTCAAGATTGAGACTCATTATTTCAATCTGAAAAAAAAAATCCTGCCATGTCAGGAAGGTCAGTCATATCTATTGAGCAGTTCCCTGGATAATCCAAAAGAAACTATCATTAGCCCAGTTCTCATTTAGTAATATCTCAGGATACTACTTTGTCAGAGGCAGGGGGAAGGGGGCAGATAAGTTTCCCTGTTGATGTAAATCTTCAGAGGGCTCCTCTTCATGATTTATGACAAACAGGATCCTAGATCTATGGGCCAGAAGATTGAACTGAATATTGCTTATGAAATTTTGTCTGATATGGTAAGTGTTAAATTCATTTGAATTAGATTTCCTGGATAGTTCGAAAAGGTCAGTTGAACAGATATTATAGCAGAGTTTTAACAGAAACTTGGAAAACCAGACCATTCTTTATCTCATGGTATCTTGAGCAATGGGTTCTTGGTTCCAGTTGAGGACAACAGGAACAATGCTGCCTATAGATTCCCTGATGAGGAAACAATATTCTGTCTTTCTTTGAGAAGTTAGGACTTCTCCCAACTCACTTATTGATCTGGCAGTGAGTCCCCCATGCCCACCGATCTGCCCCCGTGACTTTTTTTTTTTAGAATAGATGCTCTGTGAGTTGTTGGAAGAAGGAGTGATAATGAGTCTGGGGTAATGAGGCTTCTGGAAGACTAGTTTTCCAGACTGAGATGTGTATCTTAAGATGGCTTGAGGAGATAGGAAAGAGAACACTTCAGAAATAGACTCTTAAAGTAGCCAGAGGCTAGGATCAAGGGTAAGAACTGGTGATTAACAGTTAATGTGTGATTGTGTTATTTGGTAGAAAGTGGTTATCACTGGAGAACCTTGGTATACAGACATGTTAAGCTCTTATTTGATAATTACAAAAGACGTGTACATTTACTCAGTGTTCAAGCTGTAGAAGGATCAAAAATTGCTTATGTATTATAAAGAAGGATTCTGTAGTAAGAAATATTAAACGTACCATTCAGGTTCACCCAGAAAGTTAGAAGAAAATTTCATATTAAAATATTGTGAGGTATTGATTTCACTAGTAAGGTCATACTTCCTATATATTATTAATTCACATAATCTTTTTTTGAAAGGGGTCCCATCTCCTTTGTATACTTTTATGTTACATAATGTTAATACTTTAAACTGCTACGTTCCCAATAATCCCCTACCTCCTATGCAGCTATCACAGGTCAAAAAACAATTAAGATTAGTTGATGGTAAGTTGGAAGAACCCATAATACTCTCTCCTAAGTACTCGTAAGTTAATTGGATAACACCACTGCATTTATCAGAGGCTTTCAGCTCGAAGTACACAGCATATTTGCAAATGGAGGACTTTCCTATTTCTTTTCCTTCATTCTGGCTGTAGAAATTTGATCCACAAAGTTGGATGCTAATAATAGGCAGTAACTCCCTATAGTTGCTCCTAGGCACTATGCTGGATGTTAGGGATAGAAACATGATAAAGACATTGGTCTACCTTTTTTAGAGTAGCAGTCTTGAAAAAGCAGTCATGGTGTTGAGTGGTAAGTTTGATAATAGAGGAGGGTTCGAGTGACAGTTACAGTTGGAACTGAGAGGTAGGAAACATAAAGGGAGAAGCAGGGGAAGTCTTCATAACAGGAGACTCTTGAGAAATGAGTGACAGCTCAACCCATTTCATGGGTAGCAAATGGGAGGTGAAGAAGTGAAGATGGAAATAAGGAATATTCAGGTAGCTTTTCCATAGAAAGGAGGGAAAGAGAAAGGACAGGAGAAGGTGGAAGTGAGGGTGGATTCTTTTTCAAGATAGATGGTGTTGAGTATATTTCTAGCCTGAGATGATGAAACCAATGGAGAGGGAAATTTTGAGGATAGAGAAGAGGGAGAAAAGAGGTGGTGTCAGTAGACTTACCAGGTGTCAGAGAGGGAAGAGTTGGAGTATAGGAGGAAGGATTAGCTTTTGACATGACTGACAACTCCAACTCCCAAGGCCAAACAAGGAAAAAGAAGTTGCAGCCCTGTTCATGCATACGTGCCAAATCAGTATAGACTAAAAATCCCTTTTATAATAGTGATTTCGTACCACTGTTATTAATGTAACCTAGACACTAGTGTCTATAGGAAGGTACCTCCATTTGTTTCTTCCTCTACAACTGTGTCTAAATTATGTCACTATCTCTACCAGAATAAAGAAAGCAATCACATGTAAGCTATGGATTTAGCTTGATATTTTGATATTCTTGGTTAATATTCATGGTGACACCACAGGCTGCAAGATGCCTCACTGAGAACTTAAATATAGGTTAAGGTGGTGTGGGGGACACTCCCATATGATACCCATTCCAGCAATCACAGGCAATTACTACAGACACATATAAGACAAAAAGAAAGTTTAACATGAGAAGACAGACATACACCTTTTAAGAAAGGCTACTGTCACAGTGTTCAGAATGCTATGACCTAGCTGTAAAATGTACTCTAAGGAAAATATCTGAATTTATTCAAACTCAGAGTGC
Organism: Prionailurus viverrinus; assembly: GCF_022837055.1. Taxonomy (NCBI): domain Eukaryota; kingdom Metazoa; phylum Chordata; class Mammalia; order Carnivora; family Felidae; genus Prionailurus; species Prionailurus viverrinus. Next base: position 95,999,249 of record NC_062569.1, read on the forward strand.
ACAGCTTATTTTATAAAATGCCAGTTTGCTGGATGAGGAAAGGAGATATAATTTCCTTTAAAACAGCATGCACCATTTGAAAGCTAGATTACAAACTGTGTATTGAAAGCTGTCATTTTTAGGCTTGGAAAATTAATTCTGTGTGGGTCAGGCATAGTGTTAACTCTTGGAGGTACAAGGACAGGCAAATGCTGTATCCTCCAGAAACTTCCAGCCTAGAGCAGAATTTCCCAAACTATATTACATGGAATCATGTAGTATTGCTCTGCTCCAAAATGTTGATAGGCATTTGATCAGAAATTATATTTTATTGTCCACCACAACATTGCCTAAGAAATTTATTTGAATAAATTATTTGATTTGCTACAAGATTTCCCAAAGCCTTTATTATGAAAACTCGTCATGGTGAATCATCAAGAGGATTTCCTTTACATTGTACTTATAAGTTTATTGAATATGGAATTTTCATCCTCAAAACCACAAACAAGGTCTTATAAAATATAGCGATCCTTGCCACTGTAATCCTGGCCCCATATTAGTTACTTCACCATAATGGGACATGGCCTTGATAATTTTTGTTCTACGAATATGGTAATATCTGGTTAAACCAAATAACTCACAAAATGGCCATTCTTCTTTCAACTAAAGGAAATCAATATAGTAAAATGGAATACATTACTACCTAGTGAATTTTTCTAAAATAAATATCTAATCCAAATGATTCAAGGCATTGTTAGATTGTTTTTTTCCGTGACTGATTTTAAACTGAATAATGCAAATTATAGCCCTAATTTTCACTTGGCACATAGCGAGATGGTATTTTTCCTTACCTTTTTGATCAGGAACCACAAATAAAAGAGGAGTAGTGAAATCAAATATAGCCAAAAGGAATAACAAACAAGTGGAATCTCAGATTCTCAGGCAGCTGGTCTACCGGTGTTAGTTCATCCCTTTCCTGTACTGATGTCCTGAAGAGACTGTTACCCTTTACAGAGTCTTGTTCTAACTCAACTCCACCCCTATCTCCCCAGTAAACTCACTTGAAAATGTGGCAGTCTGGCTTCAAGTGAATAAGCGAATTGCTTAAAGGAAAATATGTGGTACCTGGATTTTAACTTTCTTTTTATATTCCTAAACCTCAAGTTTTCATGTTTAGCAGTGAAATTTTAAAAAGTGAAATGATGGGGCACCTGGGTGGCTCAGTTGGCTAAGCGTCTGACTTCAGCTCAGGTCATGATCTCACAGTCCATGAGTTTGAGCCCCGCGTTGTGCTGACAGCTCAGAGCCTGGAGCATGCTTCAGATTCTGTGTCTTCCTCTCTCTCTGCCCCTCCCCTGCTCATGTTCTGTCTCTCTCTGTCTCAAAATAAATAAATAAATACATAAATAAATAAATAATCAAAGAAACAAACATTAAATAAATAAATAAATAAATAAATAAATAAATAAATAAATAAATAAATAAAAAGTGAAGTGATAGGGATACCTGGGTGGTTCAGTCGGTTAAGATTCTGACTTTGGCCCAGGTCATGATGTCACAGTTTGTAGCTTTACCCCAGTGTTGTACTCTGTACTGATGCTGACAGCTTAGAGCCTGGAGCCTGCTTCAGATTCTGTGCATTCTCTGTCTCTGCCCCTCCTCCGCTTGCTCTCTCTCTCTGTCTCCCTCTCTCTCTCTCTCTCTTTCTCAAAAAGAAACATTAAAAAAATGGAATGTAAATTCTACATACCAGATTAATCAGTTCAGTGCTACTCAAAATATTAAAGTTTGTTTCCAATAGTGTTTTTTTTTTTCTTTTTCCTTCTGAGCAGTTTATGCCCATTAAAACTCAGGAACTGTTCTACCAAAACAAACCAATGGCCCACTCACTCTAGAATCCTGCTTCCAACAGCAGTTAATAGTCAGTGCTTCAAAGGAAGATGGAAACACTTGATAATGATCTCTATCTAGTGGAAAAACTTCTCCCTCCTACAGAATGAATACTTGCAGATGGCATTGAAATGTGGAATGAGTCTGATTTTTAGCAGGTAGCCCCAAGCCTTTAGTTAATGCTCTATATTATTTTGAAATGTATTTTTGTTCAAGTCAATACAAAACCAGTGGTGCAAACCTGATCCTAAAAAGAACCAAGTTATCAACCAAAAGCTAAGAGGTATGAACTTATGGATTATTTTGCAGAAAATTTCTGTTTCCTTTCAGGACTTATGGTGGCACTTATTCTGTCTTACTCATCTTTGCATTTTTACCTCTTACCAAAGTTACATGGAGCCAAGATGTATTTGTAGAATTACATGAAATACGATTTACCCTTAAAAATGGAACTATCCACTGATCGAAGTTTTCATGTCGTGTATGCATGTGTGAATGTGTGTGTATGAAGTCAATATTGGTATGTAAACATATAGACTTTATATATACATATAAATGCATATACACATTCATATTAATAGTGCTTGAGTAGTTTGAACATCAATCTGAGGCTTAAACATAACATTATTTGTGTCTTCTCTAACCTCATATGAGTTGAAGGGTTCACAGATGGAGGAAAAGAAAAGGAAAAGTTGTTTCTATTCATAAGGTAGAATTCAAGACATTACAGTTCAAGGAAGTTGTGATATAGCTCTTTGATTTCCACCGTGAAATGTGTTCACATTATTGTACATCCCTGGGACCAGACAGTCCAATTAATTCAAAACCCATGCATTGGGTCTGACAGACCCAATGGTCTTATTTGGGATAAATGTTGAAAATGCCAACTTCATAATATGGCAAAACCTGATTTCTCTCTACTAAAGGTGCCACAAACCATTTATTGATTTTTTAAAAAAGAAAAATAAGAAGAATCATGTACCAATTGAATAGGAAGTCAGACAATCCAATTACAGTTATGAGACTGAAACATTGGGTCTGACAGGACCACTGATTGCAAAGGACTGCTAGAAAATGCAAGAGGATAGTTGCCCACCTGCATGCGCACATACCCAAGGATGTGTCTTCTGGAGTAATGAAATAGCTAAAATGAATAGTCATGGAAGGCCAAAGGTCACAATTTTATTACCTATTTATGGTAGTCATATTGAACCGTATGATACATTTGAAAGTTCACGGGTGGTCAGTGGGCACTGAGGGAATTTTGTTTCGATTATGCTCTGGTGTTGAATGATCTTGATCATCCAAAATCTGTACATAAAATGAAATTATTATTTATTGTGCCAGATAAAAACTGACCTATTTCAGCTCAGCAGTACAGTCTTTACTCTGTGGCTTAAACTTTATCCATCATCATCCAATAGTTATTGATTGTCCATTTGATTCATAACATTATATAAAGGTGCTGCCAGAAAAGCTTGTTGAAATAAATCACAGAAAGATTTGATCCCTAGACTCAGAGAGGGGTGGGAGCTTTGTTAAGCAGATAACCTAGAAGCAGTCATATTGAGAGAAAACAGGTTATTTCTGATATATATTTGACCAAATTTAACCATTCCCTTTATCTGCAACACATCCAGCTTGGTTGAATACTAGCAAGTGACCCCCATAGTGATGGGAGGGCAACGAGGACTCTCAGAATGATGCCCTCTCTGGATGGTGGTAGAACAGGAAGGGTTGGCATCCTCTGAAGCCATCCTTAGAGGAGGTGGCCTTTGCTTTCTTAAAGCAGCCTACTCCCTCCCCTTGTACGATGTGAGTTACAAGAAGAACCTCCCTTAGATTGCTTCCATTTGGGTTCTTTGGGCTCCATTTACACAGTAGGAAGTCAAGCCTGTCTCATATCTCTTGTCTCTGTGTGCTGGCATAAATTTTGTAAGGGCCTCTGATAATAAATAAATAAACAGAGGTTCAGTTTCTAACCCCATCTGAGTTCAGGGCTCCATTTTCCCATTAATACGGAATAGCTGCTGCCACTATGGAATACAGACAGGGAAGAGGGCCCGTTCAGAGTTCAGCAAGGTCCTTTAAATCCAGGGTCCAATGTCACTACATAAAATTAAATGCAACCCCTGCCACTCTTGGGGTCACTGCAATCATGGGCTATTTCCACACTCCCTATATGTAGTGTCCAAGGAACTGTGAAGCATTAACTCTTTGACCCTCGTTCCTAATGCTTCCTTGTAGACATCTCAGATACTGTGGGAACCTAGAAAGTAAAAGCCATGCTTTCTCAATCTTATAACCTGGTTTCAGAGATACATTATCCGATTATTCTACCATAGCTTTCCCTCGACTCCTTGTGACCCACACCAGCTGCCTAGCAGAATTCTATCTTTTGTTGATGCACTACACTAATCACTAATCATTACTCCATTCCTCCAGTGTTCAATGCTGGAACTCTGAGACACGTTCTCTGCTAGAATAGAAAAGCTAAGACTGATCAGCAACAGCAATCATCTCCAATGTAAAGAATTCAACCAAAAAGGCTTAGGTAATAGAACAATACATCCACAATGTAGGCATCACTCAAAATACGAAAGCATATGAAAGAATTATAGAGATTAAAACACATATATGCCATAGAGGGTTTTTAATAACCCTTGTGATTGCCTAAAGACAAGTGTGTTTTTCAACTCAAAATTGGGAACTAAAGAGAAGGCATTGAGGAGAGAGCCCATTCAACTCCTTATTCTAGGAGAATCAGTTTCCATAACAACTGGCTTTATTTCTTTATTCATGTTCCCATGTTATCTTTTCTTGTCACTCTTATAACATTCCTTGCCATAACAACAAATAACATGCAAAAGACAGCCAGATCTTGTTGGTAAGTCATAGCATCTTTTGCTTTGCAAACAAATGTGTTATTCTTTCAAAAGACTAAAAAAATATGAATGACATTTGGCTAGGTAACATTGCCCTAAATATATGTGGAGATAATCATGTCTTCATTCATTTAAAATTGATATTTTTAATTGCTTACTCAGAAATGTTAAAAGTAAATGGTACTCCATAAAGTTAGAGATTCATTAGGCAGAAGAGCTCAGTTTATGGTTTTTATGGCTCACTGCTGCATGGCAGCATTTATTATAATGATTGTTGACCCCACAAAGTTCTATCAATCTGTCTCTCATGTTAGTTGAGGTGGAGAGGAAGGAAACCAGCATGATGCCAGGTGATTTACAAAGTCTTCCAACATTCCTTTGAAAATGTAATATGGTCGCCATTTTGCATGAGAAGATTAACATGCGGAAAGAGTAAGCCACAGCAAAATTCCATTAAAGGCAAGAATCAGATTTTGAATCTAGTTGTTTAGGTTCCACAGACTGATTCTTTCTAGACCACCTTGCTGAAAAACATATAATTCCCCTTCTCTTGTAACTAATACCCTCCCAGATGTATTGCTTTTTACCACTGGCTTAATTAAGTCATTAAACTTTATGGTATTTTCACTTGTGAGTATTTGGAAACTATAATTTCTAAGGTGAAAGTTGGTATACAAAGATCTCTGTCATTAGTTTATTTTCCTTGCCTCTGAGTCAGGAAAGCTAATTAATCAACCAACAGAGATCAAAGTTACCCGTGTAAAATGACCCCATTTAAGAATGTTACCATATAGGTGAAAAAGCTTAGGTTGTAAAAGTAAATACAAAGTGAAAAAATATTCAGACATGAAATGGATTTCTGTTCAGATCATATGTATTTTGAAGATCCGTTCAACTTACTGGATCATAAACTTCTAAAGGAAATGTGGTGTCAAAGTTGAATCCTTAGCACCACAAACATGCCTGGCTCTTAATCCATCTTGCTTAGCATATCACAAAGAAGGACACATCACCATGCACAAAGAGTTATAAGACTTCACTCAGGATCATAGGCAATTCATACTTGCAAGGCATTTCTGATTCTGTTTAAGCCATTTGTTTAGTTAGCAGTCAGCCATCCAGTGTGTTTGTTGCAAGAGGGGAAATGAAATGAAGAGAGTTGTCCTTGGTCCTCGAGGAGAATACCCTCTCATAGGAAGACAGACATATGAACAGCCACAGTATGACTTCCTATCTACAAATGACAGTGGATGCAAACATGCTTTGGGACTGCCACAGTTTCACAAAATAAATAATTCCCATACATGGAAGATGTTTAGTGTATGTGTGTGTGGAATGAATGGATGAAAGAATATATATTTAGTCCATATTTTGTCTTTGTGCTAATTTCCATATGTGTCTAGAAGTATCTGAAAGTCTGAAGATTATTGCTAAGTATAGTGGCTTGGTGACATTAAGGCCCTGGGTGATAATGACCAGAATTCCAGATATAAGCATCAAGTCATGTTTTTGGTTTTTTGTTTGTTTGTATGTTTTTAGAGAGAGAGAGAAAAGAGAAAGAGGGAAAGCAGGGGAGAGAGGCAGAGGGAGAGATAGAGAGACTCTTAAGCAGGCTCCACGTTTATCATGGAGCCCGACGTGGGGCTTGATCCCAAGACCCTGGAATCATGACCTGAACCAAAATCAAGAGTTGGATACTCAACTGACTGAGCCACCCAGACACCCCTGTATTTTTTTTTTAACCCAGGCTCCAGACTGATAAACTCCTTAACTATGGCAAATCTCAAAAATGCAGAGTTTGGTAGTATAACTTCTATAACTCCTCCCTCTTCTTTATCAGACTGATTATACATTGTAGCTTCAGCTGAATATCCTGAAATGTTTTGACAAGTTTCTCTGCTCACTGCTTAGCTTTCCTACATTTTGTTATGAAATTTCCATTCCCTGCTGTAAAAAAATTATGTTGAATTTATGGGCAAAAGAAAATATTTAATTTTTTATCACATAAAGATTTATTTTATCTTTAGGATATAGGCAATGATAATTATACTTTGGCCATACAATCCTTACAGTTAAGACCAGATAGGAGATGGTGAATCCTTGGTCAAATTTGTCCTGATGTTGATTAGCTTATTGTTGTTGGTCGCTTTCAGAGAGAAGTGTGAGATTGACTGAACTATAAAATTCAACAATAATAACAACTTCATACTGAGGGTTGCTTCTCCTTATTTATAGCCACAGAATTATGCAATGGAATGTACAGTTCAGGGGAAGCTGCAGTAAGAATGTACATATATCCCAAGTTCATCTTTGTTTCATTTCAAACAACAGGATCTTTAGAATGTAGATAGCTCCTGCAGATCACAATTTGAAAAAAAAAAAAAGTAGAAGAATAAGGAATAATTGTAAAAAGTGGAAACGTTTTCCTGAGAAAGAGAAGACTGGATAATGCCTAATCCACTTAAAAAAATGATAGCTATGATAGCTATGAAGAGTATGCAGATCAATTGTGCTATGTGTCTGTAGTCTGTTAGACCTATAGCCTCATTGATACAAAAGTGATTACAATAGCAAACAGACTACCAAGAGAGATATTTGAATATTTATCTTAAAACTTCTTAAAATAAGATGGAAACTATAGTCAACTCAGGACTCCATATTTTTAATCACAGAAAGATGATTTTCTTTTTTTTTCTCTTATTGAAATATAGTTAACAGTGTTCCATTAGTGTCAAATGTACAGCACAGTAATTAGTCAAATATATACTATGCTATGCTTACTACAGGTGTAGCTATTATGAGTCACCATACACCCCTATTACAATACTGTTGACTATATTCCCGATGTTGTGACTTTTATCCCCATGACGAATTCATTCCATAACTGGAGACGTGTATCTTCCACTGCCCTTCACCCATTTTTCCCATCCTCCCACCCTTTCCCCTCTGACAACCATTAGTTTGTTTTCTGTATTTATGGGTAGGTGTCTGCTTTTTATTTGTTTATTCATTCATTTGATTTTTTAGATTCCACATGTAAGTAAAATCATATGGTGTTTGTCTTTCTCTGTCTGAGTTATTTCACCTAGCATAATGCCTTCACGGTCCATCCATGTTGCTGCAAATACCAAGATCTCATTCTTTTTTATGGTTTGGTAATATTCCATTGTTGTGTATGTATATGTCTATACACACACATACACACACATAGACACATGCCCCTTCTGTATCCATTCATCTTTTGATGGATACTTGGGTTGCTTCCATATTCAGTCTATTGTAAATAATGCTGCAGTCAACATATGGGCACATATATATTTTTTTCAAATTAGTGGTTTTCTTTGGGTAATAGTAGTGGAATTACTGGATCATATGGTATTTTTATTTTTAATTTTTTGACAAACTTCCATACTGTTTTCCACAGTGGCTGTACCTGTTTGCATTCCCACCAACAGTGCATGAAGGTTCCTTTTTCTCCATATCTGCCAAGACTTGTTATTTTTGTCTTTTTGATTCTAGCCATTCTGATAGGTGTACAGTGATAGCTGTTTGTGTTTTTTTATTGCATTTCCCTGAGATTAGTGATGTTGAACATCTTTTAATATGTGTGTTGGCCATCTGTATGCCTTATTTAGAAAACTGTCTATTCAGGTTCTCTCCCCATTTTAATTGGATTATTTATTTTTGTGTGTGTGTTGAGTTAGTTTTATGAGTTCTTTATATTTTTGACTATCAACCCTTTATCAGAGATATGATTTTCAAATATCTTCTCCCATTCCATAGTTTGCTTTTTCATTTTGTTGATGGTTTCCCTTGTACAAAACTTTTTAATTTGGTGTGGTCCCAGGAGTTGATTTTTGCTTTTCTTTCCCTCGCAAAGAAGACACTCTAGAAAAATTTTGCTAAGGCTGGTTTCAAAGAAATTACTGCCTATGTTTTCATCAAGGAATTATATGGTTTCAGGTCTTACATTTCTATCTGCAATCCATTTTTAGTTTACTTTTGTGTATAGTGTAAGGAAGGATCCAGTTTCATTCATTTGAATGTAACTGTCTAGTTTTCCCAGCACCATTTACTAAAGAGAGTGTCTTTTTCCCATTGTATATTCTTACCTCTGTGGCTATAGATTAATAAACCATATAATCATGGGATTGATTATCTGGGCTGTGTAATCTGTTTTATTGTGTATGTATTTTTATGCCAGTACCATATTGTTTTGATTCCTACAGCTTTGTAGTATAAAACAGTGCTTTTCTTTAAACATTGAGATTTCTAGGTATGAGGTTAGCTTTTTATTCTCTGTAGCAAAGGTCATAAAAGGAGTAGGAGATTGTTTCCACTCCTGTACTTGTGTCCCCAACCCTCAGAAATGCCAGCTGTCTACCATGGGTTGAAAAAATTGTGGCAGCCAGCTTGAATAATACTAATATATTCCCACCTACTACTTTCAGCCATAATTAATCAGAATGTATCTGAGTACCTTGATGCCTCTTCCAATTGTATACTTCTGCAATTCTGAAATAAATAAGCATCTATTATTTTGAGAGAGAAAACTAACATGCTTTTTAAAGAAATTATTTCTGTTTGTGGTAGATATAAAATAAAAACATGAGAGGGGTGCCTGGGTGGCTCAATCTGTTGAATGACTGACTCTTGATTTTGGCTCAGGTCTTGGTATTGCAGTTCATAAGATTGAGCCCTGCATCAGACTCTGCTCTTATGGCACAGAGCCTGCTTATGATTCTCTCATTCTCTTTCGGCCCTTCCTCCACTTGTGTGCTCTCTCTCTCTCTCTCTCTCTCAAAAGCAATAAATAAACATTTAAAATAACCATGAGAGACAATAGGGATATATGAGGATAAATAGAAAATGAGAAAAAAAATGAATTACAAGATAAATATTTGAAACAGAGTTCTGGAAAAGAAAGGAGTCCAGAATTGCCTACAAAAGAAAAAAAAATGACTTTCTAGGAGACCTATTGTGAATAACCTACCATGAAAAAGTCTTGTGCATTCTACACAGACATCATTAGAAAAATGGGCAAAGATAAGCTGTAAATGTGTCAAGCAGCAATCATTGTATGAGTCAATTAAATTATGGTGCAAAAAATAGCAACTGTGCCTTCAAAATCCCTAAGTTCCTGAGTGAGCTCAGGAATAGGTTGATCTCTGGGAGGAGAGTAGAGACCTGTGCACAAATGAGCAATAACAATCTGGATTGAAGGATTTCGTTCCATATTACTCCAAATGTGGTCCCAGAAGGAGGTAATATACTTTGGGAGTGTACCCTGGTCCAGGCCTGTAGTACACCATAGTACACCCGAATAATAGCTTGAAGTATATCGTGAGAGTCAGCAGTCATAGCGAAATAGAAAGAGTTTGAGATTTTTTTCAAGAAAGTTTAGGTTCATTTTGTGCATATTGAATCCTAATATAACAGTGATGAACCTTTGTATGACCAATTAGAAGACAACAGATTGTGTGTGTGTGTGTGTGTGTGTGTGTGTGTGTGTGTGTGTGTGTGTTTAGAGGGAGGGAAAGAGGAAAGAAAGTATACGATGAGAGTAATAGAAAGAGAACAAAACCAAACTGAAACTGTGATCATTTGAATATTTTTATGATTAACTTTTATATGAGATTTATTCCTTTGTCCTTTATGTAATGATAAATGTAAGAGGAAAAGTAACTATTCAAAAATGATGATTAAATCATAGCTGTTTGATTTGACACATTAAATGATAGAATTAAAAATGAGTCTACTTTTCCAGGAATAAAACCTTGAATACTTGAATTTATATTGTGTTTCATACATTTAATACCTTTTTCATTTATCTCCAGAGCAACCCCACGGGAAAAGATCCTAAGCACAGGACCCGACACACTGTGAAAACTTAGTAAAACATTGATACTTTAGATGGCAGCAATGAAGATGATGGGGAAGCCAGACTGGGAAAGGTCTCATAAATTAAAGAGCTAAGAAAGTAGTACTTTATAGACCCTTGGCAGTCACTGAAACCTATTAAATTAATGTCATCAACAAGCTAAACCTAATCTAGATTGTGGAGAAAATGCCACGGTAAGATTACTCATGGATAGGGGAATGAGACACTCTTACCTCCAGAAGTTGAGAATGGAAACTATTCTCTCCTAGCAGGAATGCAGTTTTCATGGTTAGAACCTGCAGAGTGAAAAGGAGAGATTGATTAAATGTGTTGCTTCCTGCCCCAGCCATCCACAATTTATCATTTCTAGCCACTGTGATTATTTTGCATTCAGCACAAAGATGGCAATCTGGCAGGTTTGTGAGCCTTGAGACTCCAACAGATTGAGGCTGAATTCTTACTTGTTTGTCAAGGCAACAGAGCACGCTCCCGTCAGTCAGTATGCCTTTTCTTGCCTTGTTGAAACCATTTCTACTCCATGCCGGTGTCAGTTGAGTTTCGCAGATGTGGTTCCAAAATACCGCAACAAAAGTTACTATTTAATTTGAAGCTGTTTTGGCAGGTGAGCTCTACTGTTGTAAATTGTAGTTCTAAATCAATAATTTACAGAAGAACAAGCCCTTGTTTTAATGTGAATGCTAGGTAACTTCTAAAAACCATAAAAAAAAGCTCTTCAGTCAGACATTTAATTAGTCTAATGACATTATTTCTTGAGTACCTACTATTCACTGAAACTATGACTTGTGTTTTGGGGGAAATACAGAAGCAAAATGTTGTTTTATCCCTCGAAGAAATTTCTCCATTTCAGAAAGCAGGATGTATCCAAATAATTAAGGCATTCTCAAAATTAACTTTTTATAAGATAACACAAAACATTGAATACAAAATACCAGTATGTGGTTGATACGTCAATAAAAATATAACCTGGCGAGTTAAGTTTTAAGGCATTGTGTGTTGGCAAGGGTTTTGGTACTAAGTTTCCATGTTATATGATACACCTTATGGATTTTCCAAATACTAAGATTGAATGAGTATGAATAAGTGCATCTGCCTCTTACAATTGACTATAATGGTGTATATTCCAAGTAGTTACTTAAGAACCTAAAATTTTCTTTGGATCACCAAGTGTGTGACAGCCAGGATGCCTGGCTGAATACACCAGTTGTCATAGTGAGAAAGGAGAAATATGAAAATTCCCAGCAAAATAAAGATTCTCTGACTTTATGAGGCAACAGTGAAGATGTGATAGCTTCCCACTGTGTTTCTCATCCCTGCAGAACACTAACCACCACAGTTGTTGAGGAGAACATGGGAAGAGTACATAACAGGGTACCATGTGTAGGTTGCTTCCATTAGATTCAATGGCCCTATGATAAAGATTAGAGCTGGGGTTCTAGAAAGCAGTCCATATATGGCATGAGTATCTCTGTAATGAAGCTTGTGTGTTGGGTAGGCATGAAGGCAAGGGAAAGAAAAGAAAGAGGAAGTGGCTGTATTGTGGCCCCTCAGAGGTTTGACTAATAACCTCGATGTCTTAGAAAGAATCCTTCCAGTGTGATAGATGTTTCTCAGTTCTGTTCACCATTTTTATTTGTTTTCCAAAACTGCCTTTCTAACTCTTGTCCACTTATGTCCTTGTTTCCCTGTCTTTCCTGCTTTTCAATACAACTCTTCCTTCTTATTCAGTCATTCCCTTTGATTGAAAGATGAGTGAGTTTTCAATCTTTTGTTTCTGTTTTCTGAAGTCAAGATCTAAAATAGATGGTTACTAACGGCAGATTATCCCAAATGTCTACTGGAACCAACAGATGGGGACTGTTGTCTGAGAGGGAGTAAATATCTGGGACCCCCAGACAGTCTTACTCAGCCCTGTTTGAAATTTTCAGGACTTTGGAGAATGTGTAAGTGTAATATAATTAGAAAAGGTAACCTGAGGGGCACCTGGGTTGCTCAGTATGTTAAGTCTCCGACTTCGGTTCAGGTCATGATCTCATGGTTCCCAGTGTCGGACTTCACCCTGACAGTGTGGAGCCTGCTTTGGATTCTTTGTCTCCCTCTCTCCCTCTCAAAAATAAACATTAAAAAAAAGTAAAGGTATCCTAATGTAAGAATGCTTCACTGAAGTAAGGGACATGACAGAAAGGTCTGTCTGTGTTGAAATGCTGTCACAATTCTAGCACTTGGTCTAGAGTAGTTTCTTTTTAATGTTATGTGATAGGTGATGTGTTTAATAGTAATGTCTTACATTAATACACATATTTCCATTTAGAAAGTACCATCAGATATGTCATCTGTTTATTTTAATTCTTATCACACTCCTGTATGATAGGTAAGGTATGCATTACAATCTTTACATTTTAATATAGAGAATTAGCTTCAGAGAAATTAAATGGCTAGGTAGGCTATATTCAGAATCCTATTCAATTGTTGTTCACTGAGCATATAAGAAGTAGTGGAGAATTTGCTACATGCTGACACTTGTATTAGCTTCCTGTTATTGTTCATAACAATCCAGTAGAATTGATGGTATCACTTGCATTGAGCTGATAAGTTTGAGAGCATGTAAGCCACTGTTGAGAATCACACAGCTTTTAAGGAACAGAGCTGAGATTTAAACTCAGGTGTAGTGAATCCAAGTCTGCTATACTTTGTACTTATGATGTTAAATGTAACACTCTGAGCTGCTACTGTGGTGTAATATTTGGGTCACACTACCAGTCTTTCAAATGATGTCCTATTCATACTGATTTCCTTTTAGATCCATGTCCTAAAATCATTTTCTCATCATGTCAGCCAGGCAGCAGGAAGCATACACATGGGCATAGTAATTGTGTTAAGAACAAAGATAATAAGAGCTAGCACTTCCTGAACATCTACCAGGTGTACTATGCGAAATTCTTTATATGCTTCAGTAGTCTGACTGTATTTTTGAAGTCTGGTTGCAAATAGTTTTCAAGCCCCACCACTCCCCTATACCCTCTGTCTCACATCAGGGCAAGCTGTTAGGAAAGCCTTAGGTGCTCCCTCCTTTGACACCAGCAGGCTATTCAAACCATGCAAGGCTTAGCCTGTGAGAGGGAAGGGAACCTTCACCTTAACCCCATTCCCTAACTCTCTGAAACCCTCTGTTCTCTGAAGCTGTTTTTGTACCTGGTTAGGAGCCTGTTCTGTTGCCTCCAGAACAGCACATTATGTGAGGACTAAACCGTTTCATGCTCCTTGCTGTATATGTGGTATCATCTGTCTTGCCATCCAAACCAAATTTAGAGTAGGAAGTCCATCCTACTTCCATGGAGCTCTCAACACATACGTCTCCACTAATCCTGCAGCCACATAGTTATTATTTACATTTTATAGTTGAGGAACATGGAACATAAATGAAGAGTGGAGTGTGTGTGTGTGTGTGTGTGTGTGTGTGTGTTTGTACAAGATGATAGAAGTTGGCTAGGTGGCTAAAGGAAGAAATTGGAAAGGAATTTGTTTTTATAGCCTTAATGAAATCCTTATTAGCCTTCCCTGAGAAACATTGACTTGAAAGATTGAAATGCCAGATGACTAATAGTTGAGTTAGATAATGTTTTGTGAAGTTTTATAAGATCCTTGGTAGGTGTTCCAGAGACAGGTATAATGAAAATTGATATTTCACAAGTTCCTGCCTGTTCATAATCAAATTGTGTCCTTCAGATATATAAAAGCTCACCCTCAAAACAGTTTCTAGGTATTTTCCCTGAAGAAATAAACTGGAAAATAAAATACTGGCTGAATTTTATCCCCTAGCTGATTGGTAGAGATCTTAAATGCGTTAGCTTCTAGAATCCCTTATTAGGGTTTCAGTGGAACTGGAATGGGATTCCCAGGGCCTTTCTCCTCATCTTTTCTGCCCTCCCCCCAGTCTCAAAATTTTATCAGAGCACTGTTCTGAGCTCCTGTTGGTACTAATAACTCTGATCCCATTGTCTGTCTGGAAGAAGCATGCATAGGCAGTGAGAGCTCAGGGTCTGAGAAGGAGATGGTGAGTTCCACTTACTGCCAAATTGAAGACATCTTCTGAGTATTTTGACCCCACCAAGCCAGAGGGATCTGCCATGTAGAGCACGAAGGACATCATTCACAAGAGACATTTATGAGAACTCAAGCCAGAGTTCATGAAATGCTACCTACTTTTCAAATTTTTCCGTTAAAACTGATTCCAAGGTATTTTGTTAAAAGATCACGAAACCTCTTTCTAGTAAAAATTATTCTATTTTATACTGTTTGCAATTGGTATTCTTTAAGCATAGCTTCATTTTCCAAACATGAATTGCATTTCAAAATATTAAATTCCTTTAATGATGCACATTTCTTTGTAATTGTTTTCTTACACAAACATCATTTGTCACAGTCATGGCTTTTTTTAAAAAAAAATACTTTTATTTATTTTTGAGAGAGACTGACAGAGCATGAGTGGGGGAAGGGCAGAAAGAGAGAAAGAGGGAGACAGAATCTTAAACAGGCTCTGAGCTGTCAGCACAGAGCCTGCCGCGGGGCTTGGACCCATGAACTGTGAGGTCATGACCTGAGACATAGTTGGACGTTTAACTGACTGAGCCATCCAGGCGCCCTGTCTTGGATGTTTTTTTCTTGACCTAAACTATAGAAAACTTATCTCTTCTATTTTTTTCTGCACATTTTCATTCTCTAAACTCATTTCCAACCCACCTTTTCTTTTCATATAATCTTAACCTGTCTAGTAGAAGGGAGTCTCTCTGGAACATCAGCCCTTTGTCATGAAAGAGGAGGTCTTTATAGGAGATTGTTATGATTTAAGGGAAGTCGGAAAACAGGCCAGTGTTGTATACAGTGGATCTTTGACTATTGTTGATAACAGAAGATGGAAGACAAATGGAGACAGAAAAGCGTCTGAGAAATTTGAAAATAATAGCTTCAGCTTCAAATGAAGTGAAAATGGAGATGACTATTAAAAGCTACATTATTACATTAAATAATCAGAGAAAACCATTGCACTGTGCTTTTGCTTGTCTACCTGTAGTGTCTGCTGTGTTATTTAAGATCTCCATGCATTCCCTGCAGGAGAACAAGCATTGTCAGTAAACTAAAGAGGACATTAAGTAGGGAAAGTAATGCAGAAGAGGTGAAAGAAAGAGCATGGTATTTCAACAATCTAGAAAGCATTTATTGAGAAGTTAGTCTTAGAGATCCTTGGAGACTTTAGAAAATCAGAATTGATACTCTGCTAGTGATTTGAGAAAGTCACTTAAAAAGACCATGGAACATTGACTTGAGAACAACCCTAGGTCTTTATACAAAGCATTTTATGTTTGTTTTTTAAATCAAATACAGGTCAAGTAATTTTCATTAGTCTATTTTTCAGCTCATTTTATGTGTGTAGGTCTATGTCCATTTTCAGAGTTGAAATCAGGATATTTGGGTTCATATTATATCTTTTTATTTAGGCTTTGAATTAGTTAGGCAAGCCATTTAATTACTCTGAACCACAATTTTCTAATTTTTTTGGAAAAAAATTTTAATGCTTTATTTTTGAGAGAGAGAGAGACAGTGAGACAGAGTACGAGTGGGGAGGAACAGAGAGAGAGGGTTATACAAAATCCAAGTGGGATCCAGGCTCTGAGCTGTCAGCACAGAGCCTGATGAGGGTCTTAGACTCACGAACTGCAAGATCATGACCTGAGCTGAAGTCGGTTGCTTAACCGACTGAGCCACCCAGGGTCCCCTCACGAACTGCAAGATCATGACCTGAGCTGAAGTCGGTTGCTTAACCGACTGAGCCACCCAAGGTCCCCTCAATATTCTAATCTTTCAAAAGGATATGTTATACTCTATCTCATAGAAACCCTGTAATAATTTAGTGACATAATATTTGGAGACTGTGAACTTTACACAAATGTTCCCCTCCCCAGCCAATGTAGACTATTAGAAATGGAATCAACTTTCTATGACGTGGATGGTCACTTTATTGTGTGCAAGTTCTTATTTGATTTGATGATGGAAGGTTTTGGAAATGATGGTGTTTTAAAGTATGCTTCTTAGGAAATTCACCTAAGCAACTAATTTTTCCCTTTCTCAACTTCATTTTCTGAGTTCTGTTGCATTGTGTACTAGTATGGATAAAGGAGACAAATGCCATGGGCCAGGAAACAACAACAACAACATCAACAACCACCACCACCACCACAACAAATAACTTGTAGGCTGCATGCTGTAATTTAAACCAGAGGGCACCTTCTTTATAAAGTTGTGCCAGGATTAATTAAGACAAAATATAATGAGCTGGAAACTATTTTGTACCCTGTGGACATGAACACTAAACACCTAGCCCCAAGTTATAACTATTTAGAATTCCCTCATGATTTTAAAATTACTATAAAAAATGGGTGAGATTCCAAATGTGCCACAGAGGTACGTAGCTTTACAAAATGAGGGCAAGGGAATGCGTTGGATAAAAGAGCTCTCATAATGCAATACAAACTGAAACATCTCACAAATCAACTTCTTTGACATTTGGAATCAAAGTGTTATAGATTGAAATCAACTTTGCTTTGAGAGAACCAAGTACCCAAACCAAAATAATAAATTAACTGATCAATTAATTAAACTCAAGTGAGTTGGCATACATTTGTGGAGTGTGCTATGGGAAGGAACAAAAAGCACACTTCTTCTTAAGTGTTGGATAAGTATATCTTTTTCCAGGCAAAATTTGAAACATAAAACTCCTAGGCCTCATCCCTTTATCTAATTTTGTCTCAGGATTTTAGGTACACAAGGTATTATCATTATCCTGTGGGAGACAGAGCAATGGATGACAATGTAAAATGGCTTTGCCAAGGAGACAGAGCTACCGAGTTCCAGAACTGAGTTCTGGAATTCAAGTTTTCCTACTCTGAGTAAAGTAATTCCCCTCCACATTGGCAAATGTTTAAATAACAGAGACATAGCTGCTTTTATTGACTACTTTCAGTAATAGTGTTTTCAGAAAAATAGGGACATATCCTCTTGGGAAACTCAGGTTAATTTACCCCAGGGGATAATGAGACATTTGTCAGTTGATCCGCAGCTGTGGCCTGACCAGGAATAAATGCAGCTCTCTCGGAGTGAAGGACTTGCCCTTTGCCTGGTGATTTGCCACCCATGAAATGCACCGTGGAGGGTCAAGCCCTGCTTTCACGATGCCTGTGATACAAGTCCCGGTGGCTGACATAACAATCCCCATTCCCTGGGTAAACTAGAGACACTGGGGTAGACTTGTAATCTTTACATAATCTCACTGAGAAGAACCATCAGACACATAGTTTTAGTGCCGTTATTTCCATTCTTAAACATATTATACATGCAATAAATGTTTTAAACAGAAGCATTTTAAACAAAACTTCTGTATATTTAACCGTGCGACTACTTTTTACTGTGCCTCAGTAGAAGCCAGACAAGTATGTTTACATAGGCATTTGTTTGATTTTTATTAAATGTATCAGGTTTACTCTTCTGGGATCCTGTTTTGAGAAACCAAGTGGATCATTCTGAGAGTGAACTGATTTCTTTATTGAAACATAAAATAATGAGTCATTACTAAAAATCCTGTGATAAAGAAATATGAAAGCATAAGAAAAAGACATAAAATATTATGAAAAACTAAAAGGATGTGTTACCTTAATTACCTAATTGATCAAGCAAGTAGACCTAGTCTTGTCCCATATTTGTTTTTTTTTATTATATGAAATTTATTGTCAAATTAGTTTCCATCCAACACCCAGTGCTCATCCCAAAAGATGCCCTCTTCAATGCCCATCACCTACCCTCCACTCCCTCCCACCCCCCATCAACCTTCAGTTTGTTCTCAGTTTTTAACAGTCTCTTATGCTTTGGCTCTCTCTCCCACTCTAACCTCTTTTTTTTTTCTTTTTTTTTCCTTCCCCTCCCCCATGGTTTTCTGTTAAGTTTCTCAGGATCCACATAAGAGTGAAAACATATGGTATCTGTCTTTCTCTGTATGGCTTATTTCACTTAACATAACACCCTCCAGTTCCATCCACGTTGCTACAAAGGGCCATATTTCATTCTTTCTCATTGCCACGTATTTGAATCCAGTAAGGGACTTCCAGATCTGACTTTACAAGTTCCAAGTTTTTATCTTCTCCTTTGTTCTTTTCCTCCCCACCCCCCACCAACCCCCAGAATTTGTACTGACCTTCTAGAGGAAGCTATGGTTGAAGAATAAGACCAACTGCCTAGTTTGGGGTAAAAATGCCCCCTTCAGATTCTTTTCAAGTGGCTGTTAACACAGGGCAAAGGAACTGACAGACAATAACCACTAATAGTCTTTAAAGTGCCCTGAGTCTCTATGTTCTATAAGGAAGATAAATTTAATGAAGGATAAGTTTGTAATTCCCACATTCTGAGTCAGTCTTGTGTGTTGGTTAGGAAGCATGACACAACTGGAAGCCAACAGAAATAGACCCAAAGGCAGATGGACAAGGTTTGGGGCTCAGATGAGCTATCACATGGTGATGATCTCCCTTTCTTGCTGAATAATCTTGAGCACATGTTATTTAACCTCTCTGAGGCTTAGTTTCCTTCTCCATAAACAGGGCCAATAATGTTATTTTTCTGAGTAATTATTATGGCTAAGTGGTACTTGACTTATTTAGCACATATTCAGTTTTACTATTCACAAGTCTGGGACTTGGTCTTCCTATGAAAGTGTCGCATTTCAGATCACCCTAACAGTTACTACAGGAGAGGAGAACACCCGTCTGTCACTTCCTCTTTTTGAATGCAGGACTTCTGACAACCTCCACTAAGTACCAATTTTTGGAAAAAATTATTCAAATCAAAGTGATGGATACACTGCCATAGCCACTTTTTTTCTGTTTTCACATGGAAACCACGACAACCAGTTTTAATTTTCTCAAACTGCCATTCTAAAAGCCATTCATTCACATACCACAATAAGCCACACTCAAGAATCAGTTCACTCTTGATGTAGGTACTTGTGGCACATTGAGGCAAGTGCCACAAAGTGAAGTTTCAAACACAAAATCCTCGTTTTGAGTTCCCTCTCCAAATTGTCCTAGGAAATATATTCCCAAACCAAAACCTGCTTTTTTCCATTTGGAAATGCTCTGGACAAACCCTCTCTAATAGAGGTCAAACCCAAGTCTCCTGAGAAGGAGCAGATGTGCTTTCTAACCTCCACCCTCCTCCCTCCTCCCCTCCTTCCCTCCTTCCTCCTCCCCTCCTCCCTCCTTCCTCCTCCCCTCCTCCCTCCTCCCCTCCTCCCTCCTCCCCTTCTCCCTCCTTCCATCCTTCCCTCCTCCCTCCTTCCCTCCTTCCATCCTCCCCTCCTTCCCTCCTCCCTCCTTCCCTCCTCCCTCCCTCTCTCCTCTCTCTTTCCTCCCTCCTTCTCCCTCCTTCCCTCCTCCCTCTCTCTCTCCTCCCTCTCTCCATCAGGCAGGTACACTGAAGCATCCTGCCACTTGGAATTCAGAGGAAAAGTGGTGGCTGCATAAAGAGGGCAATAAACATAAATGATACCTGTGGGTAATAGGTTTGAAATTGCTGTGTTCCTTGGTAACTGGATATAATTACAAGTACCCTGGATTCCATGGGGCTATGGTGCAATTATCAGTCTCATTTCCAGAATAAAAGGGAAGGATTACAACAGTGTTGCCACAATTCAGTAATGTGAGAAAAGGGATCTTACCAGAACATCAGTAGTTCTACATATTTTTCTCCGTGCTCGTTTCACATTGAGAGACTGTATATTTATAAGTCTAAAAGCACACAAATCTATGTGATTAAATCCATATAAGTTATAATACATCATCATTATAGTGAGGCTACTGCAGGGGTCCTTAGTAAGTTTAAAAAAAAAGTTGGGAAAGTAATGAGTGATATCACTGCATCATAGGTAGTGGGCAGGTTACCATATATTTTGGAGGTAATTAAAGACGATTGAGTGATACTTCCCAGCCTAATGAGTGATTCTGCAACAGCCTCGCAGCAGGAAGGCCCCTGTGTGTTACTGCACATTTCCACAGTATTTACTGGGGTAATGAGTGTTATTGCTGTGGTATAACAGCAGGGTGCACTGCTCACTGTGTTTCCCTGAGAGCTGTCATAATTACAAGGCAAAATGTGATTGCTGTTTTGCTAGACACCATTCATGATCTATTCCTATATGGTTCCATGGTAATTACCAAATGGCATAGTGCTATTTACCAGGGTATTTACTGTGGACAAACAAGGAATATATGTGTGTGTGTGTGTGTGTGTGTGTGTGTGTGTATACATATATATATGTGTGTGTGTATGTATACGTATATATATACATATATATACATATATACACATATATACATATACATATATATATACATATATATATATATATATATATATATATATTTGCTATTGTGGCTTAACAGCATTGTTTCCAATTTGGTTATAGTACATAAAATTGCGAAATTGTTATTGACTTGTAATCACTGACTCATACACCATGTTTGACCTTGCTTCTGGGCCCTGGATGTAGGGTTGCTCTTGTGGCCATGGTGCTGTTCAAGCTTCACAGCGAAAACAGGAGGGAAGGTCTGGCAGAAAGGAGAAGGCAGGCCTGTCACAAGTGGTTATCCTTTACACTTCAGCAGTTATATTTTGAGTATACTGCATCTACATTCCTGCCTTCGATTTTAAGAATAGTATCGGTACATCAATCAAGAGGACATATAGTCAGCAGAACAAAGACTCAAATCAGCCAATATTTTGATTTGACTTTACATGATGTAAGTACAGAGAACCGTCTTGGTTTAAAGTATTTTGACTTACTGTCCACATCAATGACAAGAAAATTCCATGGATTCTTGATGTTTTCACTTTGGAATCTGTCACTGTCTCCCACCTTAATTTTTATTTGGGAAAATGTGATCAGAGTAAGTCTGGGAGAATCCCTTTGGATGGGAGGGTCAGAGTATGTGATTCCGATCTGGCTCTACCATTACAGAGATCACACCTGACCATAAAGAGTGATGGTAAAGGATACGTGCTTTGATGTTTGATTGCCCGAGGTCAAGTCTTGACTTTACCACTTATGAGCAGGGGATCCATGGGTAAATGTCATAATCTCCCAGCCTATTTCCTCCCTAGTTAAAGGGGGGAAATGATAGTACCTGTTCATAGATTTGTTGACTTAATGAGAGAATTATGTAAAATATTTATCAAAATGCCTCTATAGAATAAATTGTTATTAAATGTTAGTTAGGATTATTTAACTTGCTGTGTCTTAATAGGAAAGAGTTATTTGCTCCTAAGGTCCCTTCTATCTCCCTAAAACTTGGATTCAGTGATGTTTTCTATTTGTGGCTATGTCAAAATAAAGCAGAGAATAGATATACATACACAATCAGGCTGACTTCATAACATGAACTATCTTGTCTAGTCAGTGTTCCAGTTTACACAAGACACCATCAAGAAATCTAAACTCTAGGTCAGACTGATCAAATAGGAAGAAAAATCTGTCTACCATTAACACTGGTATTTACAGCACTCCATGTGCAAAGGATCTCAGAAGTGTCAGCCAAATGAGAGAAAGCTGTGATGAGATAAAATCAGTAAGGTATAGGGACTGCTCTTCCTCAAAGAGTCTGGGTGAGGAGGGTTGAGAATTTTGGACTTCCCTAAAGAAAGGACTTAAAAGTGAACAACGCCCACCTATCCATTTTCATCCGTGTACTATTTAGTTTCCCTGTAAATTTCTTTAACTTGAAATTGCTTTGTACCAACAGGGATCCTGGGACTAAAAGAATTTCTCCCATTGCTACATAGCACAGAGAGACTTAGGAAGTGGGTCTCTCAATAGGTAGGCTAGAACTGTAGTCAGTGGAAATAAACTACTATAGCTAGTGTTGTGGGAAGTGAGAATTGAAAGAGTGAACCTTCTGTGTTAGTGCTTCTGTGCACTGCTAGACATTAGGCCTTTGATGCAAACTTCACACTTATATTAATATGGAACACTTAAAGAATGACTCTGATTTCCCTGCAATCAGTGTTCAGCATCCCTAGATATGGAAGCCCATGCTGACAGAAATAGCTTGAGAACTGGATGTCAAAGGATCCACCAAAGACATAGACTGGATACAATATAAAGTTAGGAAGACGCAGACATTTTTTATCCTCAAGCCATGTATCTGTGGATTTCAGCAACCCATACTGTTGAAGGCAAGGTTTCTTACATGCCGAGATGCCAGGTTTGGTGGGTGGTACCTCTGCAGAATTGTTCCTCCACATGTCTTATTTCTTGTCTAGGTCAGGTACATGGCACATGTGGCCCAGCGAATCTATTCCCTGCTAATGCTGTGTCCTCCATCATTTCACCATGGCATGTCCGTCCATCTTTGTGAGCACAGTTTTTTATTAATCAGCAAAACGTTTGGACCTTTGAAATTGAAATGGATTTCAGTCTTCTTTATATATTAATTATTGATAAATGGAGCCTGGGAGACAAGGAAGAAGCCTGGCATGATTATAGACAGATAGTTTTTAATTTTATGTCTCTTGCAATGACAGAGAAATTTAGTTTAATAGGAGTAATTTTTCAAAGGAGATGCAATCATGAGGGAGAGGGTGTAGAAAATGGGCAAAGCATACTAAAAGAGAAATAACTTGTAGGAGACATAGCGTGCTTTCATAGATTACCTAAAAATTTCCTAGAAGACCTTATCAAGAAGTAGGGGTAAAGGGATATAGGAGTACTGATGCATAGGGGCACTTTTACCCCAATGTTTATAGCAGCACTCTCAACAATAGCCAAATTTGGAAAAAGCCTAAATGTCCATCAACTGATGAATGGATAAAGAAATTGTGGTTTATATACACAATGGAGTACTACATGGCAATGAGAAAGAATGAAATATGGCCCTTTGTAGCAACGTGGATGGAACTGGAGGGTGTTATGTTAAGTGAAATAAGCCATACAGTAAAGACAGATACCGTATGTTTTCACTCTTATGTGGATCCTGAGAAACTTAACAGAAACCCATGGGGGAGGGGAAGGAAAAAAAATGAGGTTAGAGTGGGAGAGAGCCAAAGCATAAGAGACTCTTAAAAACTGAGAACAAACTGAGGGTTGTTGTGGGGGGGTGGGTGGGAGGGAGTGAAGGGTAGGTGATGGGCATTGAAGAGGGCATCTTTTGCGATGAGCACTAGGTGTTGTATGGAAACCAATTTGACAATAAATTTCATATATTAAAAAAAAGAAGTAGGGGTAGAAATCTTTCAGTTTTTTCTTATACTTTTGCAGGTAAGAACGCTAACCCCCAAACCAGAACCTATTATTTTCAAAAGGCCCACATCTGCAACTAAGACAATTTCATGTCTTTTACATAATATTACATACTTTCCTAAGTTATACAATGCCTCAAACAGCCTTAATGATGTGTACCCCGAACATTGTGTAAAGAGACCATGAGGTTTAGTCAAAAAGGTGCCTCAAGGTTAAAAAGACTGTTTCTCCATATGAAAAGTGGGAATGCTATTCCTTCTAGGTCCATAGGTAGTTTCTGAGGGTCAAATGAAGAAATTACCACGAATAGTTTCTGAGGCTCTTATTAGCTCAAAAAAAAAATCCCAAAAAACCCCTAAGATATTCTGATAAAAGAGAAACAAATCTTTTTATTGGTCCATCAGTTACTATTTACTCCATAAAATTATGGTTATTTTTTATTCTCCATATATGTGACTAATCCATTTCGACACCACAAATATAGTTGAGCCCTATGATAGTTTTCTTGGGATCTGGAGATGAAAACAAGAAAACAGAAACCTACGCTGCACCCCTCAAGATACTTCATTCTTCAAATCTCACTTCGTGTTGAAGTATCTGCATTTTCATGGGCTCCTTCCTATAAAATTGATAGGACCTCTCTGCCTCACTGCCAGTTTAGCCAGTGAGCCCTCAGTTGTTATTTAGAAGAGTGAACCAGGAAGGGGAAAGCATTACATTATGATGGATAACACAGGAAGAAGGAAGGAGAGAGACAA
The DNA here is from genome assembly GCF_022837055.1 of Prionailurus viverrinus. Classification (NCBI taxonomy): domain Eukaryota; kingdom Metazoa; phylum Chordata; class Mammalia; order Carnivora; family Felidae; genus Prionailurus; species Prionailurus viverrinus. The sequence goes on from NC_062569.1 coordinate 96,023,993, forward strand.
GGATTTGCTTTTGTTTAGAAGTGGGAAAACAGTGGTGGGTGGAGGCTTAGCTTCCAGTCTGCACACTTCAGACACTTCTGATTGATAGGGGAAAAAAAATTCCCTAGACACCTCCCTGCTTTGCCTATTTTAGTGATTATCGCTTAACTGGCATTCCATATTAATCTTCCAAAAACCTTTTCATTATGTTCTTACCCTGCTCAAAAGCCTTCAATGGCTCTCACTGATACCGCACTAAATCCATCTTTCTGCACTTCTTTCCTCTCTCCAATCTCTTTCCTCTTCACTTTTTTTCATATTTGGGTGTGTCTCCTATCTCCTCAATAATATTGCTGGCTTCCTTAGAATGTGAAGTCTGTCTCACACAGTTATTCCCTTGTAACTTTAATAGAGGAGGGAACTGATTAAATTTTTCTGGATTGATTGTAACCCTGTAATTTAGCACTTGCTTTCGCAGTTTTATGGTCTATTCTGATTTTTGCGAGCATAACTGATTTCACAATGCATTATAATTTTTTAAAATAATGTTGCCTTGAAATTCTCATACACCTGAAGGATCTATCAGCTAGATTTTGAAGAGGTCTTTGTTAATTAATTGATACTAAGATGCGAGTTTTTTTGGCAATAAAACCATTCTTCTTCATGAAGTTCACAGAAACTCTCGTCACGTGACATCCTTTCCTGGTCTGCCTACCCCTTCCTTTCCTCTAGCAGTTCAACATACATGTGCACACACAGGGACACATAAACTCATCGGGAATAATTACTGTTCAAGCCGCATTCTGCAGAAGGTGGTACAGCCCATTTGTCTTCTCTGGACACCGGAATCTCTACTGTGATTGACAGAACCGCACTCTGCACACATATCTGTCTCTAACCTCTGAAAGCATACTTTAAGGACACTAGGACACAACATATACAGTAGTTGAGAAAGACTAAGCTTCTACATGTAATGAGAAGTGCATGCAATTTATCACACAAATAGCTTAAACATGCTACTAATTACAGACATTGCTTAACACGCATAAAAATGAGCAAGAGATTAATTGCCCTTCGGGTCCATTCTCTATTCTTCTTTCCACCATTTAGTTTCTGTATATCTTCTTTGGTATAGTCCACTTCTTTTTCCCTCCCATGTGGGGATTGGTCAGGCCTTTGTATTGAGGTCTTATTACTATTTTCAGAAAATTCTAATTCTTTATCACAGTTATACCAAGGAGGCTTTGCTTCCCTCCAATGAGCTTTGTATAATGCTGGCTGCCAGCCTTAGTTATTAGGCCAGAAATGACTATGCTGTGCCCCCGCTCACCCTTTTTCTAATCTGAGGACTCTGGGTTCTAGCCAACAGCATTTAGGCGCTGCTGCTGCTTCTTCTTCTTCTTCTTCTTCTTCTTCTTCTTCTTCTTCTTTTTTTAAGTAGGTTGAGGTTAGTTGAAATGTGAGCTGAAAACACATTCTACCACTACATAGATACACACTTCCTCTGTCAAGGTATCAAACAGCCCCTTGGCCTCAAATGTGTGGCGGGGGACCAGGCGTATGGTCTGAATAGGAGGATGTCATGTACTTATCGCTTGCAGTATTGGATGCACATATTCTGAAAATAAGTTCTCAGTGAATTACCAAGGTAAGTTGGTTTCCAAGGACTCTCAGACTTGGAATATAGATAAAGCACTTCTCATTACAGTGAATACTACTCCCGAGGCTGAATAAAGAAACACATACCCCAAAGATACTCAAATTTATAACAAGAAATACAGGACATTTCGCTCATTGGTAGTCACTGATTTAGTTTGAAAATGCAGATGAAAGATACCCCAGGTCCAAATGATACTTTGCAAGCTAAACCACAGTATAAATTGTGAACTCTGTCATTTGCCAGCACATTAACCTATATATAATGCAACATTTATGGAGCCCAGTGAAAGATTGGATCTGACTCAGTAATTTCTAACACAATTGGTCTCCTTCGTTCTTTAATTATCCTCGCCAATTTCAAGAATTAACCTTAACTTTAAATTATGTAGGCCTCCTCTTTTGGATTTGTGTTACAATTGTAGGCTTATCTAAATGTTAGATGGTAAGGGTTTCTTGTTTTGCTTTGTTTTGTTTTTCTCTTTTCGCTGAATAGAGATATTTGTTCCCAGTTATTATTGTCATAATGACCCTGCCAAAAAATAATAATATTAGAGGCCGAGAGTGTCTCCAACCAGGCTATTGTGGGACCCCTGATGCCAGAGCTAGATTGCCTGGCTGAAAATCATATCTCAACATAATTGGCTGCAGTGACAAAAAGAGAGAGTGAGAAATAGAGAAAGAGAAAGTCAGCAGGTCTGATAGGAAGGTTGCAGGCATTTATATCTAAATGGTCTCCAAATGTACCATTTTGCTCCTAATGACACAGGATTAGGAAGGGAATATAATGAGGTTTTATCAAATGTTAAAATAAGTAGCCTGACCCCCCCCCTTCTCAGTACCCCTTTTTCTCCCTTATATAGATTTAAGCGTAATAGAGTTTAAGGATTAAGAAAGGCAAATTTAGCAGAAGGCTGGATGTCTTTTTTTTGGCCTTTTTTCTTATTTTTTTCACCCTTCTCTGTCCCTATCATAATTAACCTTTGGAATAATCTCCCTTGTGATGCTGGTTACGCTACTCTTCTTTTTCCCATTTCTAACTATTCTGATGTCAGAGCTTGTGTGAGCATCTTGACAAAGAATGACAGATGTCTAGAAACTGTACGAATTTATCTGGGAGTGTCAGTGTCCTTTTGAGGCAAAATAGCAATATCTGAGTGCGACACAATGGGATGCATGAACATTTGCAAAAGGAGATTCAAGGGCTAGGACCTGTAAGCACATGTTTTTTCCCCTCCCCTTGTCTTCACTGCCAGACTCTTATCGCCTTCCTCTGCAGTGTCACTTCCAGCCAAATACTCCCTTTGTTCTTCAGTTTACCTTCTCTTTATTGCATCTATGTTGTCCTTGCTCTAACCCTCTGTCCATCTAGGTATACACTGCTTTTCCCACTCATATGGCATCAGCACCTTCATAAGCACTTCAGGAGGCAGAACAGCAACTTCCACACATTTGTTTTAGCATTTGAAGTTAATAAACATTCAGTGCCTACACATAATATTTTGATTATTTGGTAATGCTAGATCAAAGAAATAATCTATTCCTTCATTTTATATATACACTTTGAATACACACACATACTCCCGTTATGTGTGGTATATTTTACTAGACACCATGGGAATTAGGAAGATGAATTAGATCTGTTCCCTTTACTCACAATTATAATTTAGTAGTTTCTTGCACCATCTGCATAAAAGTGATTGTTAGAGCCATGAAGTGGATAATGTCCTAGTGAGAGAGTAATATGAAAAAAGCAGAAGGCAGAGGTTGGAGCCACAGGGATCAGTCCATGTTTAAAATGCAAAATAAGGGTGGGGGAAGCCAGTGAGAGAGACAGATAAAAACTGACTGAAATGACAGGAAGGAGATGGCAATAATGTAGTGCCAGAAAGATCGGAGAGTAGAGTTGCAAGAAGGAGGTGGGTATAACAAAGTGTCAGAGAGGCCAAAGAAAATCATAGCTAAACATTTGGCAAGTAGGCAGATCTTTGAAGAAAGTGGTTTTTATAGATAGTGGGAATGCAGCTGAGTTGCATGGGGTTGAAGAGTGTTTGGTGGGGAAATAGACATAGCAGGTAGATTCTTTTGAGAAGTTTGATGCTAAGGGGAAGATAGAGAAGAAGGAATTAATGATAAAGTAGTATGCATGCTTTGCTGTTTTGTGTGGTATGTGGGGGGGGGTATGTGGGTGTGGTTGTCATGTAAGTATGGTTTAGGGGCAGCAGTATACCGGGTGTGTGAGTTTAAAATGTGGGATGGATAAGGGAGTGAGGGCAAGAGGGAAAGAGAGAAAAAGAATATGAGGGACCATGGAGTGGTTGATGGAGCCAGGTCCTGGAAGAAGTGGAGGGATATGGACTGAAGTGGGAGATATGTTTTGTTTTGTTTTTCCTCTGAGAAAGAAAAAATCCAGAAAGGAGGGTGACATTTGGAAGGATGGCAGGGCCGGCAGCCAGTGCATGGCTATGCCAGAACTCCTCAGTTGACAGGTTTGAATCATGACCTGAGTGTCTAGGCTTGAGGGGTGCATACTGGGTTTGCACTGCCTGTGGTAGACTGCAATAGGCAGTAAGCATGGATAAACCCCAGGTTAAGGAATGGCTGTAAGGATCTGCTGAAGTTCTAGAGAGAGAATTTTCAGACAGTTCACAGCATTAAACCTATTTTTCTCATAGTGATAGGTGACCAGTAGCTGCGTGTGCACAGCCAGGGGATGAGCAAGATCCGGAGCTCTTGAAAAGTATTTAATTAATAGGTATTCTAAGAACCTTTAATATATTCCAGACACTGCACTGGGCTCTATGATTTTCTTATGGCAACCACATCACATAGCATTAATCCTCTTTGATTAATAGGAAACTTGACCTGGGGAGATAAAGCAACTTGACTCAGATTATGTAACTGGTAGATAGCAGAGGTGGAACAGCATAAAATCTTAGACTATGGAGCCACCTAATTACCTAGGTTTGAATCCCAGTTCTGTTACGTAATTTTGGGCAAATTCCTTAATCTGTTCAGACTACTAGTTTCTGTATCTGTAGTATGTATTCATTTGCTTTATACAAGATTAAATGTGTCAATACATGTAAATCACAGCAAGACTTGGCTTATTTTAATATTAGCTACTAAATACTGTCGTCATCATAATTCTGATCTCCCAAGTTAAAATTCAATTTTGTTGTTTTTTACTCTACCATAATTTCCCAAGCTGTGTCTACAAACCATAAATCAATTAAGGTGTTATCAAGTCAAAGAGAATACCATAGCTACAAAAACTGGCAAAATAGATGTTAGATCAAATTTATCAAACTTCTTTACTATGAATGACTTGGAACCTCTAATAGATTAATACATACTAGGGACTTCTAATATGGAATATAACAAAACCACTACTTAGCCACGGTCTATACAGAACATATTTTTCCTTTCAAATCACCAACATTTTGAGAATTACTATTTTTCTGTGGGACATACTGCAAATATATATATATATATATATATATATATATTATATTATCTATATTTATATTTATATAAATTTATATAATTATATATAATATATATTTACATTTATATAAATTTATATAATTGTATAAATTTATTTATATTACAAATTCTTATTTGTATTTATTGTATTACAAACTTGTATTTATATTATAAATTTTATTTATATTACAATTTATTTATATTACAAATATAATTTGTATAAATTTATATTTATACAAAAATTATACTGTATTAAATTTATATAAATTATAAATTATTATAACATAAATTTATATAAATTATATATATATATATAAAATTCTGCACTTTGGCCACTAAACAGAAGTTTCAAAAGACTTCTCTAGAGTGGGAGAGGAAGATGGCGGCGTAGGAGGACGCTGGGCTCACCGCGCATCCTGCTGATCACTTAGATTCCACCTACACCTGCCTAAATAACCCAGAAAACCGCCAGAGGATTAGCAGAACGGAGTCCCCAGAGCCAAGCGCAGACGAGAGGCCCAGGGAAGAGGGTAGGAAGGGCGGAGAGGCGGTGCGCGCTCCACGGACTGGCGGGAGGGAGCCGGGGCGGAGGGGCGGCTCCCCGGCCAAGCAGAGTCCCCGAGTCTGGCTTGCAAAAGCGGAGGGGCCTGACGGACTGTGTTCCCACAGCAAGCGCGACTTAGCGTCTGGGAGGTCATAAGTTGACAGATCTGCTCGGAAAGCGGGAAGGCTGGAGGACAAAGGGAGGGAGAGCTGCTGAGCCCCCGGAGGACGGAGCTCAGTTCGGTGGGGAACAAAGGCGCTCGCCAGCGCCATCTCCCCCACCCATCCCCCAGCCAAAATCCCAAAGGGAACCATTCCTGCCAGGGAAATTGCTCGCTCGCTCCGCGCAAACACCCAACTCTGTGCTTCTGCGGAGCCAAACCTACAGCAGCGGATCTGACTCCCTCCTGCTGCCACAGGGCCCCTCCTGAAGTGGGTCACCTAAGGAGAAGCGAGCTAAGCCCGCCCCTCCTGCCCCCGAGCACCTTGCCTACCCACCCCAGCTAATATGCCAGATCCCCAGCATCACAAGCCTGGCAGGGTGCAAGTAGCCCAGACGGGCCACGCCACCCCACAGTGAATCCCGCCCCAAGGAGAGGGGAAGAGAAGGCACACACCAGTCTGACTGTGGCCCCAGCGGTGGGCTGGGGGCAGACATCAGGTCGGACTGTGGCCCCACCCACCAACTCCAGTTATAGACCACAGCACAGGGGAAGTGCCCTGCAGGTCCTCACCACACCAGGGACTATCCAAAATGACCAAGCGGAAGAATTCCCCTCAGAAGAATCTCCAGGAAATAACAACAGCTAATGAGCTGATCAAAAAGGATTTAAATAATATAACAGAAAGTGAATTTAGAATAATAGTCATAAAATTAATCCCTGGGCTTGAAAACAGTATACAGGACAGCAGAGAATCTCTTGCTACAGAGATCAAGGGACTAAGGAACAGTCACGAGGAGCTGAAAAACGCTTTAAATGAAATGCAAAACAAAATGGAAACCACCACGGCTCGGATGGAAGAGGCAGAGGAGAGAATAGGTGAACTAGAAGATAAAGTTATGGAAAAAGAGGAAGCTGAGAAAAAGAGAGATAAAAAAATCCAGGAGTATGAGGGGAAAATTAGAGAACTAAGTGATACACTGAAAAGAAATAATATACACATAATTGGTATCCCAGAGGAGGAAGAGAGAGGGAAAGGTGCTGAAGGGGTACTTGAAGATATCATAGCTGAGAACTTCCCTGAACTGGGGAAGGAAAAAGGCATTGAAATCCAAGAGGCACAGAGAACTCCCTTCAGACGTAACTTGAATCGATCTTCTGCACGACATATCATAGTGAAACTGGCAAAATACAAGGATAAAGAGAAAATTCTGAAAGCAGCAAGGGGTAAACGTGCCCTCACATATAAAGGGAGACCTATAAGACTCGTGACTGATCTCTCTTTTGAAACTTGGCAGGCCAGAAAGAATTGGCATGAGATTTTCAGGGTGCTAGACAGAAAAAATATGCAGCTGAGAATCTTTTATCCAGCAAGTCTGTCATTTAGAATAGAAGGAGAGATAAAGGTCTTCCCAAACAAACAAAAACTGAAGGAATTTGTCACCACTAAACCAGCCCTACAAGAGATCCTAAGGGGGACCCTGTGAGACAAAGTCCCAGAGACATCACTACAAGCATAAAACATACAGACATCACAATGACTCTAACCCGTATCTTTCTGTAATAACACTGAATGTAAATGGATTAAATGCGCCAACCAAAAGACATAGGGTATCAGGATACCCTGATGATGGATAAAAAAACAAGACCCATCTATTTGCTGTCTACAAGAGACTCATTTTAGACCTGAGGACACCTTCAGATTGAGAGTGAGGGGATGGAGAACTATTTACCATGCGACTGGAAGCCAAAAGAAAGCTGGAGTAGCCATACTTATATCAGACAAACTAGACTTTAAATTAAAGGCTGTAACAAGAGATGAAGAAGGACATTATATAATAGTTACAGGGTCTATCCATCAGGAAGAGCTAACAATTATAAATGTCTATGCGCCGAATACTAGAGCCCCCAAATATATAAAACAATTACTCATAAACATAAGCAACCTTATCGATAAGAATGTGGTAATTTCAGGGGACTTTAACACCCCACTTACAGAAATGGATAGATCATCTAGACACACGGTCAATAAAGAAACAAGGGCCCTGAATGAGACATTGGATCAGATGGACTTGACAGATATATTTAGAACTCTGCATCCCAAAGCAACAGAATATACTTTCTTCTCGAGTGCACATGGAACATTCTCCAAGATAGATCATATACTGGGTCACAAAACAGCCCTTCATAAGTTTACAAGAATTGAAATTATACCATGCATACTTTCAGACCACAATGCTATGAAGCTTGAAATCAACCACAGAAAAAAGTCTGGAAAACCTCCAAAAACATAGAGGTTAAAGAACACCCTACTAACGAATGAGTGGGTCAACCAGGCAATTAGAGAAGAAATTAAAAAATATATGGAAACAAACGAAAGTGAAAATACAACAATCCAAACGCTTTGGGACGCAGCAAAGGCAGTCCTGAGAGGAAAATACATTGCAATCCAGGCCTATCTCAAGAAACAAGAAAAATCCCAAATACAAAATCTAACAGCACACCTAAAGGAAATAGAAGCAGAAAAGCAAAGGCAGCCTGAACCCAGCAGAAGAAGAGAAATAATAAAGATCAGAGCAGAAATAAACAATATAGAATCTAAAAAAACTGTAGAGCAGATCAACGAAACCAAGAGTTGGTTTTTTGAAAAAATAAACAAAATTGACAAACCTCTAGCCAGGCTTCTCAAAAGAAAAGGGAGATGACCCAAATAGATAAAATCATGAATGAAAATGGAATTATTACAACCAATCCCTCAGAGATACAAACAATTATCAGGGAATACTATGAAAAATTATATGCCAACAAATTGGACAACCTGGAAGAAATGGACAAATTCCTGAACACCCACACTCTTCCAAAACTCAATCAGGAGGCAATAGAAAGCTTGAACAGACCCATAACCAGTGAAGAAATTGAATCGGTTATCAAAAATCTCCCAACAAATAAGAGTCCAGGACCAGATGGCTTCCCAGGGGAGTTCTAACAGACGTTTAAAGCAGAGATAATACCTATCCTTCTCAAGCTATTCCAAGAAATAGAAAGGGAAGGAAAACTTCCAGACTCATTCTATGAAGCCAGTATTACTTTGATTCCTAAACCAGACAGAGACCCAATAAAAAAAGAGAACTACAGGCCAATATCCCTGATGAATATGGATGCAAAAATTCTCAATAAGATACTAGCAAATCGAATTCAACGGCATATAAAAAGAATTATTCACCATGATCAAGTGGGATTCATTCCTGGGATGCAGGGCTGGTTCAACATTCGCAAATCAATCAACGTGATACATCATATCAACAAAAAAAAAGAGAAGAACCATATGATCCTGTCAATCGATGCAGAAAAGGCCTTTGACAAAATCCAGCACCCTTTCTTAATAAAAACCCTTGAGAAAGTCGGGATAGAAGGAACATACTTAAAGATCATAAAAGCCATTTATGAAAAGCCCACAGCTAACATCATCCTCAACGGGGAAAAACTGAGAGCTTTTTCCCTGAGATCAGGAACACGAGAGGGATGCCCACTCTCACTGCTGTTGTTTAACATACTGCTGGAAGTTCTAGCATCAGCAATCAGACAACAAAAGGAAATCAAAGGCATCAAAATTGGCAAAGATGAAGTCAAGCTTTCGCTTTTTGCAGATGACATGATACTATACATGGAAAATCCGATAGACTCCACCAAAAGTCTGCTAGAACTGATACATGAATTCAGCAAAGTTGCAGGATACAAAATCAATGTACAGAAATCAGTTGCATTCTTATACACTAACAATGAAGCAACAGAAAGACAAATAAAGAAACTGATCCCATTCACAATTGCACCAAGAAGCATAAAATACCTAGGAATAAATCTAACCAAAGATGTAAAGGATCTGTATGCTGAAAACTATAGAAAGCTTATGAAGGTAATTGAAGAAGATTTAAAGAAATGGAAAGACATTCCCTGCTCATGGATTGGAAAAATAAATATTGTCAAAATGTCAATACTACCCAAAGCTATCTAAACATTCAATGCAATCCCAATCAAAATTGCACCAGCATTCTTCTCGAAACTAGAACAAGCCATCCTAAAATTCATATGGATCCACAAAAGGCCCCGAATAGCCAAAGGAATTTTGAAGAAGAAGACCAAAGCAGGAGGCATCACAATCCCAGACTTTAGCCTCTACTACAAAGCTGTCATCATCAAGACAGCATGGTATTGGCACAAAAACGGACACATAGACCAATGGAATAGAATAGAAACCCCAGACCTAGACCCACAAATGTATGGCCAACTCATCTTTGACAAAGCAGGAAAGAACATCCCATGGAAAAAAGACAGCCTCTTTAACAAATGGTGCTGGGAGAACTGGACAGCAACATGCAGAAGGTTGAAACTAGACCACTTTCTCACACCATTCACAAAAATAAACTCAAAATGGATAAAGGACCTAAATGTGAGACAGGAAACCATCAAAACCTTAGAGGAGAAAGCAGGAAAAGACCTCTCTGACCTCAGCCGTAGCAATCTCTTACTCGACACATCCCCAAAGGCAAGGGAATTAAAAGCAAAAGTGAATTACTGGGACCTTATGAAGATAAAAAGCTTCTGCACAGCAAAGGAAACAACCAACAAAACTAAAAGGCAACCAACGGAATGGGAAAAGATATTCGCAAATGACATATCGGACAAAGGGCTAGTATCCAAAATCTATAAAGAGCTCACCAAACTCCACACCCGAAAAACAAATAACCCAGTGAAGAAATGGGCAGAAAACATGAATAGACACTTCTCTAAAGAAGACATCCGGATGGCCAACAGGCACATGAAAAGATGTTCAGCGTCGCTCCTTATCAGAGAAATACAAATCAAAACCACACTCAGGTATCACCTCACGCTAGTCAGAATGGCCAAAATGAACATTCAGGAGACTATAGATGCTGGAGAGGATGTGGAGAAACAGGAACCCTCTTGCACTGTTGGTGGGAATGCAAATTGGTGCAGCCGCTCTGGAAAACAGTGTGGAGGTTCCTCAGAAAATTAAAAATAGACCTACTCTATGACCTAGCAATAGCACTGCTAGGAATTTATCCAAGGAATACAGGAGTACTGATGCATAGGGGCACGTGTACCCCAATGTTCATAGCAGCACTGTCAGCAATAGCCAAATTATGGAAAGAGCCTAAATGTCCATCAACTGATGAATGGATAAAGAAATTGTGGTTTATATACACAATGGAATATTACGTGGCAATGAGAAAAAGTGAAATATGGCCTTTTGTAGCAACGTGGATGGAACTGGAGAGTGTGATGCTAAGTGAAATAAGCCATACAGAGAAAGACAGATACCATATGGTTTCACTCTTAGGTGGATCCTGAGAAACTTAACAGGAACCCATGGGGGAGGGGAAGGAAAAAAAAAAAGAGGTTAGAATGGGAGAGAGCCAAAGCATAAGAGACTGTTAAAAACTGAGAACAAACTGAGGGTTGATGGGGGGTGGGAGGGAGGGGAACGTGGGTGATGGGTATTGAGGAGGGCACCTTTTGGGATGAGCACTGGGTGTTGTATGGAAACCAATTGGTCAATAAATTTCATATATATATATAAAAAAAAAAAAGACTTCTCTATGCTTGGCCCAAGTTGGGTTTGCAGGAAAAAAGAGTCAGAGGACTGATGATCTTCCGAGTATTGTCCGGGTTTAGAAGAGTCAGGCTCACAATGAAGGCAAGGAGTAGATTCAAGTGATGGTAAATAGTAGGAGAGAGAGGTGAGAGGGTGGGAAAATAGATAAAATAACAATCTCAATATCTTGGAGGCAGACCCATTCTTCATAAGGACAAGTCCCTGATGTGAGTTATTGTATGTCTCTCAATTTTAAAGAAAGTAAAAGTCACTTGAGTTCAAAAGACCAAGAAAGTATGAGATCAAGATTCCAGTGCTTCATCATATACATCATATACATGTACATCATAATACATTATGTACAATGATTGTTTTATACTTGTATAAAAATAGAAGGGAGGAAGAGGGGGTTTGCTTGTACAAACCTAACTAAAAAACAGCATTTGAATGTTACTGTTTATTATAATGAAGATAAAACATTTTCCTCTTTTTTGCAAATTTTCCTTTTCTTTAAGCAGTTACATTCTTTGTTTTCTATTCTAGGGTCTTTTTTTTTTAATTGGACAGGTGTATTTGAGAGCATTTGGTGTCAAGAACCAAAATTAATTATTTTGTTATTTCTGTGACACTGTGAGATACAAAACAAAGATGTTGGTAGTTATGTGGAGTTTGTAATGTAGATATTAAAAATAAACTATTCTCAATTATTCGAGATTATTTTAGAAATAAAGTAAGGGATGGAACTAAAAAGAGTTATCTTCTTTCTGGTTAATCTCCTATAAACCTAGAAAGGGTTTGAGAGCCAGAGACAAACAGGACATCTTTATTTATGTTTTAATCAAAACTGCATCCAGGGGCGCCTGGGTGGCGCAGTCGGTTAAGCGTCCGACTTCAGCCAGGTCACGATCTCGCAGTCCGTGAGTTCGAGCCCCGCATCAGGCTCTGGGCTGATGGCTCAGAGCCTGGAGCCTGTTTCCTGGAGCCTGTGTCTCCCTCTCTCTCTGCCCCTCCCCCGTTCATGCTCTGTCTCTCTCTGTCCCAAAAATAAATAAAAAACAAAACAAAAAAAAAAAACCTGCATCCATTCTAGAAACCTTGAGGGATGTTTGAAATATTCCAGCTTTGCATTGTTTTGGTAGGTGTGTGCATTGACCAGGTTTGCTATCAACACATTTTTCAGGAAAGCAAATAATCAAGCATGAACATAATCTCTAAAAACTATAGAATTTAGACATGACAGATATTTATTGAAGTATACCAAAAGTTAAAGTTTCCATTACCCATAATTACCCTTCCTTTCCTTTCTTCCAATAATTTACTCAACTTATTCCAACTTTGGGCCAAACACTGGGCTGGACATTGAAGACTGAAAGATGCATAAGATACAACTCCTGGTTTTAAGGAATTGAAAATCCCATGAGGATCCAAATCTGATAAAATTTTCTCTACATTTCTTGAATTCATTCTTGAATGCATCAGGCAATGTTCTAGGAATTCGAAATGTTTGTTACTGGTACTTATTATCAAATATTGTGAAAGTTAAAATTGAGGTATGAAAGGTTAATTAACAATAGAGAACAAATCCCTAAACTGACATTGGAAAATCAAAAAAATACTTGACTTTGAGAGTTGCACAAAAGGTCTAAGTAAAAACATAGGTCAAACAACAAGATATATTTAAGGAACTTCATGTAGTTCTGTGAATCTGGAACAAAGGTGGATAGGATAGGAAGTGATAGGAGATGGTGGGAGGTGGGGGGACTAACATCTATCAGGATCTGGCCAAAGTATGCTGTCGTTGGAGAAGAAGGGTAATTAAGAGTCGAATTCAAAGTAAATCAAAGGGATACAGAAAGGCTGAGAGGAAAGGGAAGCACACAAAGAGCTACTTGAAAAAAAAAAGAGGGGCTACAGACACAGGATGGTTATACAAATGTGTAAATTAAATCCTGTGTGGAATAGAAAGTCTAGAACAGACACACAGGAAAGATGGGTGCATTTAAGGGTCACAGATAACGACAGTGGCAGACTTGAGATCCAGAGTAGCGGTTTTGCTTCATGAAGTGGATGACAAGGAACCATTAGTGTCATGAAAAGAGGTACAATGGTCCTGAAGTGGTGTACTCTATGAACTACTTAGGTTCTTTCCTTCTGTCCCATGAGTACTTCATGAGAGCACAAAGTATCAGGCAGACACTGAACTGGTGCCTAAGGAAGTTGAAAGATCAGATAGAATTCAAGCTCTCTGCCTAATTAACTCCCTAGGGTGAGCCCGAATAAACCCCAGGGATTGATGCTATTATTTCAATAACATTAAAATTGGCTTGTGTCAATTAATTAGGGAATTAATGAGCGGTTAAGGTGCCCACTCTGAAACACGTGGTCATTTATAATGATTAGTATGTTATGCACTGTGATGTAGCAAAATAGTGAATTTCAGCCCTAAAATATTCAATACAGTAGTAGGCAATGAAAGAAATGTTCCACCATAAAATTATCTGGAAAAAAAGTATCCATTTGTCTAATCATCCATAGCAAATATTTTAACCCCGGCTTGAAAATAAGCCTTTTTTTCTACTGGCCTAAGATGAATAGTTATTTATTTACTCTGATTGCATAGAAATAAACTTCTGATATTCCATGTTTTTTTTTTACTGTTGTTAAAATTTTTAATGTTTTTATTCATTTTTGAGACACAGAGAGCACTAGCAGGGGAGAGGCCGTGCTCAACCGACTGAATCACCCAGGTGCCCCTGATGTTCCATGCTTTTTAAAGAATAGAAAAGGGAAGAATAATCCTCATTCCCTGCTCCCCCACATAAATATGTGGGCCTGTCTACATACATACATACATACATACATACATACATACGTATGTGTATCATATATGTATTTGTGTATGTATGTATGTATGTATGTATGTATGTATGTATTTCCAGGCTAAGATAACACTTAAATAACCATTACTTTTCAGCTTCAGGCTTACATAGACACACCAGTAAATAAAGTAATTTATTTCTGTGAACTAAAAAGGAAATCGCTACCCATGGTTCTGAGTCAGGCTTCTGCTTATGATGTAGCCATTTCTCAGCAGGTGAAGCCCTTGCTAACCAACAGAAAAACCACATGATGTTGTCAGTAATACAATGGGCTCTTAGTATTTTATATGAAAGAAAGAGTAATTGGTTAATGGTCTCATAGAGAGAGAATGATGATAATAGATGTAGTGTAGTGTACCTCCCAGTTACTCACTTGAAGTACTGATACCTATCACTGTATAAGGACTATTTCATGAAAGTACAGAGATTTCTGTAGTCAGTCTTAAGAAGATGGCAAAGGTACCTGAAAGCATACCTGACACATTTACCATAGAACAAGTTAAATGACTCACTGTGACCTAAAAAAGATATATCTGTTAAAAGTTGTGTAGTGCATCAAAAAATTCATGTTGAAGTACTTTAGAAAAAATTATTCAAAATTAATATCATTAAAAAAAGTAGGATTAAAAGAAAGATACTATGTTCATGTGTTTTCAATTTTTAGGTGATTAGATATACAAAGTCATAGATGCAATCTCAGCCCTGCTGCACATTGATTTATACAATGCATTTTGCTATGTTCTAAGCTTTTATTATCAATTATGGAAAAAAATGTTTGGGGATTTAGTTCTTATTTAGAATTCACTCAACGCTAGTTCAGGTGCAGAGGCTCTTTGGGGGATGGTGGTGGTGGGGAGAGGGATGTGTTAGTTATTTATTCCAGTTCCTATGTAAAATACAAAATGATTTGAGAGGTAAGCATCAGTATGTGTTCTCACTGCCTAGAAACTTGGGCCAGTATAAAGAAACAAGGAAAAAGTAGCCTGTAAGTATTCTGTCTGCCTTTCTGATTATTCCTTCTTTGCCCAGGAGAGGAAGGAATTAAGGACAAGATTAATTTTCTCTAGAAAGTGGGAATGGAAGAGAACATAAAAATTTAGTGTTTACATAATATTTTGCTAGGCTGCCTCAGTCTCCCTACAAAAGTTTAGACAAAGTTATCAACAGCTGTCTGATTGGCTAGGATATTGCACAAATACTTTTATTAGAAACACTTGCATAAACTGGGTTTGCATCATATCATATCGTAAGAGATAAAATTCAGTTCTTTGTTATTTTTTGCTCCTTCCCTCCACTCTGGGGAAATAGGGTGTGCTATGAGCAGGTGTACACTTGTCTAACCTATTTCAGTGGTAGGACCAGAGGGACTTGATTTCAGATGCAATAAGAACTCCTGGAATAACCACTCCAAGCTTGTAGGGAGCTGCTTTCTTTCACTGTCGTCTACATTTGGGCTGAGACTTAAAAGTGATTGATAATATTTATGGCTAATGCTCACTGCATCAATATTTTTAAGATTTATGAACATGTGATGTTGTTTACTTTTGAGACTTCTTCTTGGGGACTAATGGGTAACATTAAAATAAAACTATTAACATTTACAAACTCCAGGTCTTGCTAAAACTGTTGTGTGCCCTCTATTAAAATTAATAATTGGGCAAAAACTATTTTAAATATCAACAAAATGGGAAAATGTGGCAATGCTGAATCCTGATGAGACTTTCTGAAGGCCATAAATAGCCCAGTTCATTTGAACATAGAAAATTCTTTAAGGAAACAGAGTCTGTTTAGGATTCCATTCCTGAGTCCATTGAAGATACTTAGTTTTTGCATTTATCACTGTGAATTACACCTTCCTCTTAGAAATAGTAGAAAGGTTCTCTTTTCGGTTTCATTGAGGATTGTGCTAATATGGAGGACTCTGTTGCACATATTACACAAAACAAACACCTCATTCCTATACATTTTCCTCTTGCATTGGAGAAAGATAATAACAGCTAAAAGAAATTTATTTTCTCCCTCTTTACTGTCTTTTTGTCATCTTAGAATGTATTAAAAATATGTCTTCACTATTACCCTTTCTTATTTATTGTTTTAATCTCTTCTTTTTCTTTTTCTTTCCTCCAGGTAAGTCCTGCTGCTTTCTAAATCTTACCAGAATGTCCTTTAGACAAAATGGTAAGTACGTCTCTCCTGTAATATGGTTTCATTTTCCAGGGTACAAAGAGATTATCTTTTTTTTCTAAAGCTGCATTTGGTACCAGCCCATTTCTTGGCTTTTATCCATTAACACTAAAAAACATTTGGTCATGAGTGAGGTAGCAATTTTTTGTTTGATACTTTGATGGATCCTTGTTACTTTGGGTTTTCAGAGTGTTTTTCTTAAGACTTCCTAGAAAATTGGGAGTCTGCTAGTGTGTTATATATTAGAGAGAGGCTGCCTGACTCCTAGTAGGCATTGAATTTTGGGTGGCCAGAGATTATAGATGGTCTGTAGCTGGTTCAGAAGATTAAAGGAGCTTGCATTTATGAGTGTCAGATTTTAGAACTCAGCAGGTAAATATTGTCCCAGTGACATTAGATAACAGAACCTTTTTATAAAGCATTCCATTGCAAAGCTACCAAAGGAAATGCAACAGTGAAAATGAAGAGCAAAGTTCACAAAGCCTGGCTAATTAGTTTAGTGCTTCAGTAGGAAGAATATTGGCATTGTGGTCTTCATCTGCTGGAAACAGGCTCATGGTCCATTAAAAAAGGCACAAGTTTAGCTTTGTATATTGCAGTCCTTCATATTCAGAGATGATGCAAGTTGTGCGGAATTTTGATTCATCTTCCTTAAGAGGAGAGTGTGGATGGTATAACAAACTGAGATTATGACTTCTTACTGCTGTCCCCTATTTTATTTTGTGTCCTTGGTTTCACTCTTGTACATAATTATACCTATACTAGAATCATATTCTGTGCTGTTCCAAGAGACCATTTCAAAACCTCTTTTCATGACACTGAGCACTCATTTGATGGCACTAAAATCAAATAACAAGCACGTGAAAGGAGATTTAGTCAAGGCCATGAAAAACAGAATCAGAGAGTTTCATTTCTCAAGCTTTTAGCTAGAAGTCTCCTTAAGAAAAAAAAAATCTTAACATTTAGGTGCAAGGACATGGCATTTATATTACATGTTATTGTGTTATCAAGTCATATATTTTTTATAATAACTGCTTCCAATACCTCAATTAAAGAAAAGTCACTGGGGCGCCTGGGTGGCGCAGTCGGTTAAACGTCCGACTTCAGCCAGGTCACGATCTCGCGGTCCGTGAGTTCGAGCCCCGCGTCAGGCTCTGGGCTGATGGCTCAGAGCCTGGAGCCTGTTTCCGATTCTGTGTCTCCCTCTCTCTCTGCCCCTCCCCCGTTCATGCTCTGTCTTTCTCTGTCCCAAAAATAAATAAACGTTGAAAAAAAATTAAAAAAAAAAAAAGTCACTAGACTTTTGTGTGTGTGTGTGTGTGTGTGTGTGTGTGTGTACACTCCTCTGCATGTAACTCTTTAAAAGTAACTTTGGGGGCGCCTGGGTGGCTCAGTCGGTTAAGCGTCCGACTTCAGCTCAGGTCACGATCTCGCGGTCCGTGGGTTCAAGCCCCGCGTCGGGCTCTGGGCTGATGGCTCGGAGCCTGGAGCCTGCTTCGGATTCTGTGTCTCCCTCTCTCTCTGCCCCTCCCCCGTTCATGCTCTGTCTCTCTCTGTCTCAAAAATAAAAATAAAAGGTTAAAAAAAAATTTTTAAAGTAACTTTGCATGGGAAATTCAAGAATTAACTGGAACACGTGCTGTATTGTTTGGGTCTCTTGAATTCTTGAACAACTATCTTGCTTACACCCACCATGGATCATCTCTAACCCTTGAATTTTTCTTTCAGTATCACCTTAGTCCTTTTTCTGTTGTAAAAAAAATAGAACACTCAATGCAACTGGTTCAAACAAAAAGGAACTTTGTGGGATTATGTAACTAAAAACTCTAGGGATAGATTTGGTCAGGCACCAGTTGTTGAAAGAACCTCTGTAGGACCTGGTTGCTTTGTTTCAGTATCTCAAATGTATTACTTCTGGCTTGGCTTCTTGGTCTCTATAAACTCAGTTTGAAATCTCATGGAGAAAGCATAGACAGTAACCCTGTGGGTAGTCACAGCCAGAGACCCAGTGCATCTCATTGATTCTGATTTTTGTCTTGAACATATCTGTGATGGGAATGCAGTGAACTAATTTATTTATGTCTAAGTTATATGTTGTAGCCCTGGTATTGGGGTAGGTGGAGCCTATCCAAACTCAGGGACAAAATGAAAAAGGGGTGGATTGCCAAACTGCTGTTATCTTCACTAAGGTGAATAGAGACTGAGAAGCCAGGAAACAAATTAATAAATATCTACTTCATCTTCTTTATTACTGTATTTTTTTCCCTTGGACAAAGATTATCTTTCTCTTTTTTGGAATGGTGTGGGGAACTTGACTAGTTCTGCTTCATTGAAACTGGCCACCAGCATAGCCAGCCCAGCATGTGTGCATGAGATAGTGACATGGGGTTTCTGGTATTTCTTCTGTTCGATCTATAGTATCTGAGCCAATAAACCGGGGACAAGAAATGCTAGATGAAAGCATCATACTTTAATCAAATTTTCCTCTCTCTTCTGCCTTTCTTTGTATGTTTTGTTTGTTCACTCAGCACAATGAGAAAACAGTGCTGAGACTATGTTGTACTACCAAAGTATTTCTTGTTTTAAAACCAAGTCTTTAAATACAAGAGCACTGTGCATAGGGATAGAGCATCTAAAGGTAGTCGAATTCACATGTGAAAGCTCACTTCAAAGAATAGCTTTCTTCTGAACATTAACCCATGAATTGTCCACTTTAACGTCTTTAAATAATTATCACTTTCCTTTCCCTGCTTATATTAACATTTTACAACCAGAAACTTTGGGTTGATAGAAATTATTCTTTCAAGGTAAAGGACAAGTTTAATATTTAAAATTTAAAATTCAAATTTAAAATACTAAATTTCTCTGGAATGTTACAGAGGTTAGTGCCCCTGAAATTGTATAGCCCCAAAGTGTTGGAACCCTTGATCAGATTTTAATCCCAAAGTGCTCAGGTTGCCACGAGGAAAAAAGATTATTGTTTCGTTTAAAATATAAACTACCACTGCTTAGAGAATTAAACTATGAACAAATTCCTGGAAATGTTATCAACCTTACTAGAGCATAGCCTCTCTAGATTTTGACAGTCTAATTGATGAAATTAGACATTTTTATATCATTTGTGAACACTGTTAACCTAAATGAAGCCAAGCTATTCAGTGAAAGCCTTAGTCAAGTACTTACTGAAAGACCATCTACCTGCTTAGATGTAGATTATTCAATTTTTGTTTAATCCTTGTTTTTCCTTTTTAAAATTTAATGTTGAATGGAGGAGAATCATACCAAGAGTAATAATGCAATTGTTAATAGGTTAAACCTCATTAGTACTTAAGGTGCTATACAATGTATTTTTCAAAAGAAAGATAACTTTGTAAAACAAAATACATGTTTTACAATTTCTAATTAGATGTAGGATCACTAAAATATATCAACATAATGATTCTACCTGAAAGCTGTTTATCTTTCCATCCCCCAAAGCACCTAAAACCAAGTTTTACACATAGTGAATACTCTATATTCTTAAGTGATGGGTAAAATAATGACAAATGGAGGACAAGTGAATGGGTTTTTGCAAGACATATTTTCCTGCATAAATATAATATAAAATGTGAGAAAAGTTGAAAATATAAAAATAAAGATTTATGTGTATGTGTGGTTTTCTTTTTATAAAATTGTAAAATATATCAAGTGATAAGATTCAGCAACAACTCTTCTTGAAAAATGTCACTTCAGATATGAAGAGAACAAGGTAATTAGAACAGCTATAAAAATAGCTAATAAAATTAAAAGCAGCTAAGAAAAATCAGAGGTCTAAGGCCTATAAAATGCATGTTTTCTGCCTTTACAGTATGTATTGATCCTTGGCACCTACCCTTCTCTGGTGTCAAGGGGTCATTTGTCCCTCGCCCACTTCACATTCAGCTTCTACATACATTTGTAAGGACTGCCACAGTATTTATAATCTGCTTTAGAAAATAACAAAATTTCCTGAGACACAGACTTGAATTTTACAGGAATATCATCTAGTAGTCTTTCAAGGCCACTGGCACATGTTTATTATTATCTTTTCCCCTTAAGAGTAAATGTATAAGTAAGGGGCTTATCACTAGTCTGTACAGTGTATGATTTTGCAGAAGTTTTAACAGACACATATCATGAATGCATTTGTCATCTGGGTTGAAAGTTCTTTGTCTGGACCTCTTTCGCTTGACAGAAGCATAGCATAGCTCAAATTTCTGGAGAGTTTAACAGCCCTCTTCTGCCAGTTTGTCAGTCTATATAAGGGTTTAGTACTTTGATGCCAGAGTAAATATTGATGATCCTCAGAAGATCTGGAAGGGTATGTTACTAAGTTGATAAACTTAAATGCAATGAAATATTTAAATGTAACAACATATTTAAAATTTTAAAAGAAAAAGAAAACCGCCAACCTAGAATTCTATATCCAGTGAAAATATCCATTACAAATGAAGGAGAAATATGTTGTTTTCAAACAAAAACAGGGAATTCATCACCAGAAGATCTTTTTGCAAGAACTATTAAAGAATTTTCCTTAGGCAGAAGGAAAATTATGTGGGTCAGAAACTTAAGATCTACACGAAGAAAGGTAGACCAATAGAGAAGGAATAAATGGAAATTAAATGAAATTTTTTTCTTTTTCTTATATTTAATTGATCTAAAAATAACTGTTTAATGTCCTTACAGTAACAATGTATTGAATGATTTTACCATATGGATAAGTAAGTTGTCTGACAGCAATGTCACAAGGGATGAGAGGGAGGAAATGGGTGTGCAAGTGGAATAGTATTGTTTGAAGGTAGAGTTAGTTAAAAACATATGCTGTAAACTGTAGGGAAAGCACTAAACATTTTACTTTTAAGTATAATTGAAATTAAGACTGGAAAAGGCAGAGGAGAAAGAGCATCTGACAATAAATAGAAAGCAATTACAATGATGGTTGATATTAATCCAAATATATCAATAATCACTTTGAATGTGAATGATCTACATATACCTAATAAAAGACAAAGATTTCCATAGTGGATAAATAAACAAGAGACAACTACATGTTGTCTGCAAGAAGCTCACGATAAAAATAAAGATGCTGATAGGTTAAAAGTAAAGAAAGATACCATGTTAGCACTAATTAAGAAAAAGCTGCAGTAGTTACATTAATTTCAGGCAAAGCAGACTTCAGATCAAGGAAAACTATCAAGGATAACGAGAACCATTAGTAATGATAAAAGGGTCAGTTCTCAAAGGAGACATATTAACCTTAAATGTGTATGCATCCAAAAACTACATTAAATTATGTGATGCAGAAACTGATAGAACTGAGATGAGAAATAGATAAATAGACTATAATATTTGGAGACTTCCATATCTCCGTCAGTAGTTGATAGATCAAGCAGCCAATCAGTAACAATATAGTTGACCTCCCAGAATATAGTTGACCTGAACATCATTATAGTCAATTTGATCTAATTGACATTTACAGTATATTCCATCCAACAATGGTAGAATGCACATCTTCCTCATGCTTGCATCCCTATTCCAAGCTCACATGCAACATTCACCAAGACAGATGACATTCTGGGTCATAAAACATACCTTAACAATAAAAAAAAAATAGACAAAGTGTGTTCTAAGACCATAATGGAAATAAACTATAATTAATTGGATGTCTCCAAATATGTGGTAATCAAACATTATCCATATAAATAACGTGAAGTCCAAATAAGAAATCTCGAGAGATTAAAATATATTTTGAACTAAATTAAAATTAAAACACAAATTGTAGACATCTGTAAGAGGCAGTAAGAGGGAAATTTAGAGCTTAAATGCATATATTAGAAAGAAAGATGTAAAATCATTAGTCTAAGCTTCCACCTTAAGAAAGTAGAAAAAAAAGGGCAATTTAAACCTCAAGCAAGCAGAAGAAAAGAAAAAAAATGGAACACAATCAGTAATTTGAAAATAGGAAAATAATAGAGAAAATCAATAGAACTAAAAGTTGTTTCTTATAAAAGATCACCAAAGGTGAGAAACTTCTAAGCTAACCAAAATATATATATATATATATATATATATATATATATATATATATATATATATATATATTGGTAATACAAATTATTGATATCAGGAGTCAAAGAGTAGTCATCAGTACTGATCATATGGGTATCAAAAGGCTAATAAAGGAATACCATCAACAACTTTTCATCCATAAAATTGGTAAGTTAGATGAATAGACCAATTCCTTAGAACATATAAACAACCAAAGTCACATAAGGAGAAATAAATAACCTGAATAGCCCCTATTAAATAAATTGAATTAATAATTAATAACCTTCCAAAAATGAAGTCACCAAGCCTAGATAGTTTCACTAGTAAATTTTGCTGAACATTTAAGGAAGAAATTATACCATTTCTCCACCATCTCTTCCAGAAAATAGAAGAGGGAATATTTCCTAACTCATTCTATGAGGCATTACTGTAATACTATAAAGTATAAAAGTACAAGATCATATAAAGACATTATAAGAAAGATAAACAGTAGACCGATATTTGTCACTGTCAGAGACACAAAATCATCAATGAATTACTAACAAATTGAATCCAACAATGTGAAAAAGGAATTATATACCCGAACTGAATTAGTTTCTTAGGGCTACCATAATAAATTATGCCACAGTGAGTGGCTTGAAACAACAAAAATTCATTCTGTTACAGTCCTGGAGTCTAGAAATCCAAACCATGTGTAGACAGGGCCATCAATCAATCAATCAATCTATCAACTAATATATGTAATATGTATGTAAAACTTATTATAGAAAACATAGAAGGAAATATATGTATCACTTTTGGTTTGGTGATAGGTTTTTAAATATAACACCACTAGTACAATCCACAAAAGAAATAAGGGATAAATTTGATGTTGTTAAAAGTTTAAAAACTTATGCTCTAAGAAGGAGAATTAAAATGCAAGCCACAGACTTAGAGAAAATATTTGTAAAATATGTTGTCTCATAAAGGAATTGTATTCAAAATTACAAGAAGATTCTTTGCATTTAATGATAAAAAGACAACCCAATTTTTAAATGTACCAAAGATCAGAACAGATACCTAACGAAATATGATGTACAGATGGAATTAATATGAAAAGATGCTCAGTATAATTTGCATTAGAGAAGTTCAAATTAAAATGACAAGATACCACTCTACACCTCCTAGAATGGCTTAAATCCAAAACCGTGTAACACCAACTGCTGTGAAGATGTGGGGCAATAGGAATTCTTATTCATTTTTGGTAGAAATTCAAAATGGCAGAGCCACTTTGGAAGACAGTTTGGCAGTGTCTTATGAAACTAAACTTAATCTTGTAATATGGGGTAGCAATAACTGTGTTAGGTATTTACTGAACTGATTGAAAAACTTATGTCCATACAAAACCTGCATGTGAAAACTTGAAGCAGCCAAAATGCTCTTTAAAGGTGAATAAACAAATTGTGATACATTCATAGAATGGAGTATTATTCAGCTATTAAAAGAAATGAGCTATCAAGACACAAAAAGCATGGAAAAGTCTTAAATGCAAATAACTAAGTAAAATAAGCCAATCTGAAAAGTTTCTGTGCTATATGATTTCAACTTTATGCCATTCTGGAAATGGCAAAATTATTGAGATGAGAAGCAGATCAGTGGTTGCCAGAGGTTAGAATAGTTGGGAGAGGATGATTGAAAAGGCAAAACACAAGATTGTTTTTAGAGTGAAGCTTTTCTGTACAGTGAATAGAAGACATTAAACAATTTGTTAACTTATAGAACTTCACAGCACAAAAAGTGAAACTTATTTTTTTTAGGGTTTAAACAATCATTTAAGGGGTTGGGAAATCCCAGGGTGGAATGCAGAATGTGTTAAAATAATCTAAATATATTATAAAAACGTATAAACACTTCCCTCAAAGGGTTGAGAGAATAAGGGGGGAGAAGCTGTAATGATCCATGTAATAATGAATCAAAGTTGGAGACAGTAGTATAATCTTACGTTTAGCTCAATATAGTTACAGATGGTCTACAAGTAAAGGAACAGATGGATTTCAGGGTGGGCAAGAGCATGGCAAAGCAATAATTTTAAGAGAAAAAACAGTCTGAGCTATTCATCTATCATGAATCCTATTATTATGCAAAGTAAACAAATAATAAAAACAGGAACAGACCCTGGTGGGTACCCACAGTATCTTTAACGCAAACCCTTTTCAGCAAGAAATCTAACTGAAGGGAATTAGATTTATAAATGAGCTTTAAATTCAGGTGAACTTTCATACAAGGATATGCTTTAAAACTCAGCAGTATTTGTCCTATGAGGATGAATGTATTTGAACTGTGTAAAATTTATTCATAATGCTAAATGGGACATAGAGATGTTTATCAAGTTCCAGAGGTACATTATTCTTCATGTTTGAGAATGGGATGTTGGAGTCTCAAAACACATGGAATTAATTAGTGGAAATTCTGATGGATGCTAAAACTTCATGAATGACAGACTCCTAGTAGATTAACGGGTAAAGTTAATGGTTAGTGGTCTGTTGTGGAGAAAAATGGTACTTTTCTTTAAAAAAAAACACCACTTAGCTCCCCTGGAAAATATGGGTATGATCAGTAGACAGTTTCTTATTTGTCAACAGTTTATTACAGTTGGGGGGCTACATCAGATCAAAGTAAAACAGCTCATCAGCACAGCTTAGTACTAATATATGCAATAGTATAGACTCCAGTACACCCTTCATGCTGTCTAGGATTGAGTTCACATGATATTTAAGGAAGGATCGAGGTAGACGAGCATGGGATGGAAATGAGATAGCTCTGAGAACAGCCTAGTCTTCAGAGGGAGAAATCGTTTAAAGAGATATAAAGGCTTGATATGCAACAGTTTCTTGTAATTTCTAAGATAAAAGTTATGTAGAAACCTTTGTATCAAAAAGTAATATTAGTGATACCCTAACAATGACATATATTTTTGTTTTGTTTTCCAGCAGTGTTGATGGATGTTTATTAATCTATGGACACTATTCCACTTAGTTTTTAGGAATTAGTCCACATTCACAGGTAGCTAAGCATATGAACTCTTAACAGAGTAGTCTTCATAAGGGCTTATAACATGTGATCTTTACCTCATTAGTATGACATTTTAATCCTTTGTAATATGAGTAAAAGTTTGCACCTCTTTATCATGCATACAGCTAATGACCTGCACTTTAATACATTCATTAAAAGGCAGAATTGTGTCAGTATCTTTAAAGATGTATCTTTGAAATTCCAAGCAAATTAGAAAATATTTTCATCTTATTCTCAAGCCAGTTATGAATCTTAAAGATTTTTTACAATCTGCTTGGGAGCAGAGCCTGATGTAGGGTTGATCCCACAAACTATGAGAACATGACCTGAGGAGAAATCAAGAGCCAGATGTTTAACCAACTAAGCCACCCAGGTGCCCCTATATTTTGAAATCTATTAAAAATACAAGTTGAAATTTTTAAAGAGTGGGATTAAGTAAATATACAACTCACCTGGGCTAACTTAGTTACTATGATTGGGTAATGTATTTACCCTAAGATTCCTAGAAACAGAGGCAATAAAAACAAATGCAGTGAATTATGAAGTCCATATTATTAACAAAAGATAACATGACAGTTATTCAGGAAAAGGAGAAGTAACAGTTTCCTTTGTATTTGGAAAGAATTTGTAAAGAGACTTTTCAAGTTGGTTATTGGAAAACACAGAGACTATTGACTTTATCAATAATGTTGTAAGAAGTGGGGAAATGCATTGACCCTTGATTAGGCAATGTCCATAGAAGTAACTCACAAGTGGTATTCTGCATGCATCTAAGCTACTGAGCTCTGGTGACACTGCCTTATAATGCTCTAACTTGTTACAAATTTGGAGAAGATGATGGCCAGCATACCCTTCCAACCATCTTTGTGGCACATTTTTTTTTATTTTTTTATTTTTTTACAATTGAAGAGTTAGGTCAAGATCCCTCTCTAGTTAGCAAAGGACGGATGCCTTTCTGTGATGCTGCTTATTTTTGGTTTGTTGAGGAATTGTTTAGAAAGGCTAGGAAGTTTAGAATCCTCTCGCAGAAATAGAGACTAAAGCCCTCTCATTGTGTTTAGTTCCTTTTTTTTTTTTGAAAACTTTTTTTTCCCCACAACATATTCATTTTAAACAGACAATACATACTTTAATATTCCTGGTTTTTCTTTTGAGAAGAAGGAATAAGTGATAAAAAGAATTGGTGAGTTTTGCAAGCTTCATCTTTAGGGAATTGAGGAGTGTGGTCAGGGTCATTTGACTGGCAGCTCATTTACTTTCAGCATCTTCCATGATCCAGATGATGAGTATTAACACAGAACAATAAGTATCGCCTCTGACCTCAATTATCTTCACCTCTGTGTTCCTTTGTTCCTGTATTATGTTTTAGGACCTGATTTCTGTGTGAAATAAGTTTGAGGAAGAGGATTTCCCATTTCGGATGTAAAGTCATATGCCTTTTTGTGGGACTTTAAATAATGAAGAGCATGAAATGGATTTAGTTGTGGCTTTTCTTGTGTCATATTCTACTCCTTCCCAGCCTCTCTCATTTCTCTTTTATAGCCCTAATGTCTTTTTGTTAAAATAATAATTTTTTTTCTCTGTGTGAGATTCTGTCATTAGATGAAAGGTCATGGTTATAATATGAATCCTGGATAATAAATACAGTGCAAAATGGATTGAAATGCACAGAACAAAAAGACTTTCCAATTAAAAACCACTTTGCCAAGTCTGCACCAAACACCATATAGACTCTGCTTTCTCTTCACTTATAATTAGCTGCCACTGGAAGTTAATTACTTTCAGGATCAAAGGAAACAAAACTAGAAATAAAATGGAAGAATTCCTTTTAGATTTAAAGTTTAAATAAATGTTTGCCTTAGGAGCAGACCATATGCCGAACCCATCCCAGAGGGAAAATGTACTTAAGAATCTTCAATACATATAGACCGACTTTAAAGTTCATTGAAGGTGGGCAAAGAAATAAGGCAGGTTTTATTTCCTTTGGGAGCATCAACTGGCAGATTTTACAAGGGAGTAGCAAAGACTCTTTACATATCCTCATTTTTGTTTTATCAGCAGAACAGAAAAAGTTTGTGCCATTTGGAAGATTTATTCTTGAAATGCTTTCTTCTAAGAAGACTGCTAAAAACTCCAATTGGATTTCTGATTTCTCTGAATGACAGATCTGCCTTATTAAAAAGGCTAATTGATTGTGGGGGTGTGAGGGACTCTGATCATGTGCTTACCTACTTAAAACCAGTCTTCACAGAGTCATGGCAAACATTTTTATTGTTTCTCTCTCCTAAACTTAGTGCAGTTTTTCTTCCCCCAGATCTGATTTTAAAAAGAAAATCAAATGTAGAACACGAATGGGAATTCTGTAATCATATTTTTTTCTAGTTTGTTTCCAAAAACAGGTTATGATCTTTTGCAAAACACATTTCAGAATAAGATGACCAAGTTCTGTGCTGTTTATGGGAAAGTTGAGAGAACGCATGTCTAAGGTTGTTCAGGACCATGGATAGAAAAGTATAGATGAGTCAGGGGCAATTCTGCTTTGCTCTCTACCCTGATGTTAGTTTAAGTTGTTCATCCCAAACTCTGGGCACAACAATAATGTGGATATAACTGGTCTTTGAACACTCACCAACAAATCTCCACCAACATCAGAACTTTCAGGAAGCCACTAGTCTCATCCCTAATCCTGCAGTTATACTTCCTCTTCCTGACCATACAATTAAACTACTATTGATTCTGTGCTTACCAATGTCCTAACACTGAGCTCAATATTTCACACTTATCTAAGCACTTCTTATAATAGTTATACAAGGTAAGAACAGTTATTGTCCCTATTTTACCAGATATGAAGCCTGCTGGAGAGGTTAAGTAACTCGCTGGGATCACATGGCTAGTAGAGGACTAAAGCCAGGCATAAGCCCAGGTTAGTTGGAATCCAAAGCCTGTGTTTGTTACCACTATGTTGATGTTTTCTTCTTATAACACATTGTGTGTGTGGGGGGGTGTGTGGCTAATAATAATAATAATAATAATAATAACACAAAATTTACCATCTTAGCTATTTTTTAATATATAGTACAGTAACGTTAATTATATGCACACTGTGATGCAACAGATTTTGAGACTGTTTCATCTCACAGAACTGAAAATCTATGCCCATTGAACATTCGTTTTCTTCCCCCTCCTCAGCCCTTGGTAACCTCATTCTTCTTCTGTGAATTTGACTGCTTTGGATACCTCATTTAAGTAGAATCATGCAGCGTTTGTCTTTTTGTGACTAGCTTACTTTACTTAGCATAATGTCTTCAAGATTCATCCATGCTATAGCATATAGCATTGGTTATATATAAACTTGGTTACGTTTTTTCCTAAGTAACTTATTCTTTGTAAATGAGAATGTTTTCTTAATTTTCTTTTAGTTAGTTCATTATTATTGTATAAAAACATACAGATTTCTTTGTGTTGGTTTTGTGTCCTGCAAATTTGCTGAATTCATGTATTAGTTCTGATAGGGTTTTTTTTTTCTTTTTAAGAATCTTTTGAGTTTTCTACATATAAGGCCATGCCATCTACAAACATAATTTTGGTCCTGCCTTTGAATTTGGATGCCTTTTATTTATTTTTGTTTGACTTCCAGTACTATGATGAATAAAAGTGACAAGAAGAGTCATCATTGCCTTGTTCCTGATCTTAATGGAGAAGATTTCAGTTTTTCCACTATGATATTAGCCATGATCTTTTTTTTTTAATTTTTAAAATATTTATTTGTTTTTGAGAGAGACAGAAACAGGATGTGAGTGGGTTGGGGCAGAGAGAGAGGGAGGCACAGAATCCGAAGCAGGCTCCAGGCTCCGAGCTGTCAGCACAGAGCCTGATACAGGGCTTGAACTAACGAGCTGTGAGACCATGACCTGAGCTGAATTCGGACACTCAACCGACTGAGCCACCCAGGCGCCCCAGCCATGATCTTTCTATTAGCTATGATCTTTCTTTTAGCCATGATCTTTATTTTGTTGAGGTAATTTTCCTCTGTTCCCAATTTGCTGATTGACAAAATTCAACACCCTTTCATGACAAAAACATGATTTTTTTGGCATCAATTGAGGTGATAATGTAATTTTTATGTTTTGTTCCGTTAATGTGATATATCATATTGATTTTTGTATTTTGAACCACTTTTGTATCCTAGGGATAAATCCCACTTGATCCTTTTAATATACTGTTAAATTTGGTTTGCTGTAATTTTATTTAAGATTTTGCATAAATATTTATTAGAGATATTGGTCTATAATTTTCTTATAGTACTTTTGTCTGGCTTTGGTATCAGGTAATATTGGCCTCATAAAATCAATGTGAAAGTGTTCCTTCCTCTTCAATTTTTTGGAAGAGTTTGTGAAAGATTGGTGCTAATTCTTTTAAAAAAGTGTTTAGTAGAATATTTCTCTAAAGCCATCTGGCTCTGGACTTTTCTTTGTTGGGAGGCTTTTGATTATTATAATTATAACTCAATCATGTTACCAATTACATGTCTGTTCATATTTTTTAGTTCTTTATGATTCAGTCCTGGTAGGTTTATGTTTCCAGGAATTTATCCATTTTCTTCTGGTTATCCAATTTGTTGGTATATAACTGTGTATCATAATTCTTTTTTTTGTATTATCATTGTGATATTTCATCTTTCATTTCCAGCTTTTGTTGAGTCTTCTTTCTTTTAATTTTTAATGTAGGTAAATGTCCCTTGTGTTCATCTTTTTATTTTTTATTTTTTTTTCAACGTTTATTTATTTTTGGGACAGAGAGAGACAGAGCATGAAAGAGGGAGGGGCAGAGAGAGAGGGAGACACAGAATCGGAAACAGGCTCCAGGCTCTGAGCCATCAGTCCAGAGCCCGACGCGGGGCTCGAACTCACGGACCGCGAGATCGTGACCTGGCTGAAGTCAGACGCTTAACTGACTGCGCCACCCAGGCGCCCCATGTGTTCATCTTTTTAAAAAATCTTAATGTTATTGATATTTTTCTATTGTAATTCTATTCTCTGTTTTATTTAGTTCTTCTCTACTCTTTATTATTTCCAGGCACCTAGATGGCTCAGTGGTTAAGCATCCTACTCTTGATTTGGTCTAAGCTCATAATCTCACAGTCATGAGATCTAGTCCCATGCCAGGCTATGTACTGGGCATGGAGCCTCCTTAAGAGTCTCTGTCTCCCTCTGCCCCTTTCTTCTTTGCTTGCTCTTAAAAATAAAGTAATCTTTATTATTTCCTAATTTGGGGTTTGTTCTTTTTCTAGTTCCTTGGGGGTATAAAGTTAGGTCTTTGATTTGAGATCTTTATTCTTTTTTAAGGTAGACATTTACCACTGTAAAGTTCCTTTATAGTATTGTTTTTTATTTTCTGCATCCTATATGTTTTAGTATATTGTATTGTTTTCATTTGTCTCCAGATATTTTCTAATTTTTTTCTTGTTACTTCTTTGATTCATTGGTTATTCAAATATTTGTTGTTTACTATCCACATATTTGTGAATTTTCCAGGGTTTTTAAAATTTATTATTGATTTCTGATTTCATTAGATTTCAATAGAAAATCATTCAGAAAATACTTCACATAATTTCAGTCTTCTTACATTTGTTAGGACTTGTTTTGTGTCTTAACATATATGACCTGAAGAATGTTCCATATTCACTTAAGAAGAATGTGTATTCTGCCATTGTTGCATAGAGTTTTGTTTATATTTGTTAGGTCCAATTGGTATATAGTGTCATTCAAGTTCTCTGTTTCCTTACTGATCTTCTGTTGAGTTGTTCTGTCCATTATGGAAAATGGGGTTTGAAATCTCCTACTCTCCTATTACTGGCTATTTCTTGCTTCAGTGTTGTCAAAGTGTGAGTCATATATTTGGGTGCTCTGATGTTAGGTGTGTATAAAGTTGTTTTATCTTTCTGATGCATTGAGCTTTTTATCATTATATAATGTCCTTCTTTGTCACCTGTGACAGTTTATTTTTTTTAAGTTTATTTATTTTGATTGAGAGAGAGAGAGCATGCAGGGGAGGGTCAGAGAGAGAGATGGAGAGAGAGAATCCCAAACAGGCTCTGCACTGTCAGCACAGAGCCCAAATGGGGGCTCAAACTCAACAAACCATGAGATCAAATCAACAAACCTGAGCCCAAATCAAGAGTCAGCTGACTGACTGAGCCACCTTAGTGGCTGACTGAGCCACCCAGGCACCCCTTCTGTGACAGTTTTTGACTTAAAGTCTATTTTGTCTCACACAAATATAGCCACCCTTGCTCTATTTTGATTACCATTTGTATAGAAAATCTTTGTTTTTTCATCCTTCATTTTCAGCCTGTGTGTCCTTAGAGTCTCTTATAGACAGCATAGGGTTGGATTTGTTTAAAACCTTTCAGAAAGTGTCTTTTGATTGGGGAGTTTAACCCACTTGTATTTAGAGTAATTGTTGATAGGGAAGAACTTATTATTGGCCCTTGCTAACTGCTTTCTGTATGTCTTATAACTGTCTTTCCTGCTACCTTATACTTTGTGTTTCATTGATTCTTTTTTGTACTGACATGATTTGATTCGTTTCTCTTTAACTTTTGAGTATGTTCCATAGGGGTGTGTGTGTGTGTGCGCGCACGCACATGTGCGCATATCTTTACCATATGCTGATACGCTACCATAAGCTGATAACAACTTAATTACAATGTCATACACAACCTCTATTCCTTCATATCATCTCCTACTAATGTTCTTAATGTCACAAATTACATTTTTTATACTGTGCGTCTATTAACATACTTATATGGGTACATGATTTTTAATGCTTTTACTTCAATTCTATATCAGAGTTAAAAGTGATTTACACACCACCATTACAGTACTTTAGGATTCTGTGTTTGTCTATATGTTTCCCTTTACCAGAAGGGAAACACATTATATTTTGGTATGTTTTCATGTTGCTGTCCTTTTGTTTCAACTTGAAGAACTCCATATACCATTTCTTCTAAGGTAGATCTTAGTGGTAATAATCTCCTTCAGCTTTGGTTTATCTGGGAAAGGGTTTTTGTTGTTGTTGTTTGTTTGTACGTTTGTTTGAAGAGAGCATGACAGCTGGGAGAATGGCAGAGGGAGAGAGAGAGTCTTAAGCAGACTCCATGCTCACCATAGACCCCATTGTGGGGCTTGATCCCCCAACCCGGCATCATGACCTGAACTGAAGTCAAGAGTCCGAGGCTCAACTGACTGAGCCACCCAGGTACCCCTCTGGGAAAGTCTTTATTTCACCTTCATTTTAGAACTATTTTCCAGATATCATATTCTTGGCCAGCAGGTTTTTAGTGGGGGATTTGTGTGTGTGTGTGTGTGTGTGTGTGTGTGTGTGTGTGTGTGTGTGTGTTTTATGTTAGCACTTTGACTATACTATCCTACCCCTTTCTGGCCTGTAAGGTTTCTGCTGAGAAATGAGCTGATAATCTTATTAGAGGCCTCTTGTATATGATCAATTGCTTTTCTCTGGCAGCCTTTAAGATTTTTCTCTTTGTTTTTGACTTTTAACATTTGGATTATATGTGTCTCAATGTGGTCTTCTCTTGGTTTATTCTTCATGGAATCTGTTGAGCTTCTTTAATTCAGATGTCTGTTTACTTTGCCACAATTGAGTAAGTTTTCTTTCTTTCTTTCTTTCTTTCTTTCTTTCTTTCTTTCTTTCCTTTTTCTCTCTCTCCTTCCTTCCTTCTTTGATTTTATTTTTAAGTAATCTCCACACCCAATGTGGAATTATAACTCAAAATCCTGAGATCAAGAGTTGAGTGTTCTACTGACCAAACCAGCTAGGTGCCCCCATTATTTCTACAATATATTCTCTTGGTTGTTTCTAGACTCCCATAATGTACATATTGGTCCTCTTGATGGTTTCCCATAAATCCTAGGTTTTCTTCACTTTTCTTTTTCTCTAACTTGATAATTTCAAGTGATCTCTTTTTGGAATTGCTTATTCTTTTTTCCACTTGATCATGTCTGCTGTCGAACCACTCTGGGAAACTTTCTATTTTAGTTATGGTATTCTTCAGCTCCAGAATTTCTTTAATTCTTGTTTATATCCTTTGTGGATATTCACATTCTGTTCATGTGTTTCTTTTCTGATTTCATTCAGTTATTTATCTATGTTCTCTTTAAGATTATTGATCCTCAAGACAGTTATTTTGAATTCTCTTTCAGGTAATTCATATATCTCTGTTTCTTTAAGGATTTCTAGAGATTTGTTTTCTTCTTTTTATTGGATCATGTATTCCAGTTTTTGAACATGCATTGTATTTTTTTTTTCTGATGCTTGGGCATTTGAGAAAAGAGCCACCTGTCTCATACGTTACAGACTACCTTCGTATAGGGTATACTTGCACCAATTAGCCTGTAGAGATTCTGGGGGCCTCTTAAACCTTTAATGAGGATTTGTCTTCTGTAGGCTGTGTGAGTGTAATCTCCCAATTAGAAAGATTTGCCCCTTTCTTTTTTGGGCACACATAATCTCTTCCTCTTCCTGGTATCAGTCCGTGGCACTGCAGATTCTCTGGTGCTACAGCAAGATGCTTAGGTCTCCTTTGTTCTCAGAGGTATCCAGGCATCTGGAGTATTCCAGTTGTGTCAGCCTAGTGAGATGAGACAGAAACCAGTCCCTTGGACAGCCTTCCAAACAGGAGAATATTAAACACATACTACATTCTTCTCTTTGCCTCCCAAAGGAGAAACTTCAAGTTGGGTGTTTTTTTTCCAGTCATGCTGAACTGTGCTAGCTCGGGGGTAGGTAATCACAGAATGAAATGGCTTTTCTTACCTGTTTTAGTATACCTATTCTCAACTTTGCATGGTGTTATTGGGACTTTTTCACTGCTTTTTAGAGTTCTTATAAAGGCATTTCAGTCTTTTACTTTTTTTATTTTTTTAAATTTTGTATTTTAATTCCATTAATTAGCATACAGTGTTATATTAGTTCCAGGTGTACAATATAGTTGAACAATTCCATTTATCATCAGTGCTCATCACAAGTGCACTCCTTGGGCATCCATCACCTATTTAACCCATCCCTCGACCCATATCACCTCTGGTAACAATCAGTTTGTTTCCTATAATTAAGAGTCTGTTTCTTGGTTTGTCTCTATTTTCCTCTTTTCCTCCCCCATTTGCTAATTAACAAATAACAAATAACAAATTAAGAATTTTTTTATTTCTTAAATTTTACATATGAGTGAAATGATATGGTATTTTTCTTTCTCTCAACGACTTATTTTGCTTACAATTATACTTTCTAGTTCCATCCATGTTGTTGCAAGTGGCAAGATTTCATTCTTTTTTATGACTGAAATATATATATATATATATATTGGAGATTTGAGAATAAATGCCTTTTAGTTTTGTTGATTGTTTCCTTCACTGTGCAGACATGGGATTTCAGTCTTTGTATTGTTTCTATGAAGGGAACCAGAACAAGACTTTCCCATCTTGCTAACATCACACTCCCCTCTCATAATATTTTTGGCAAATATATATATGTGTGTGTGTATGTGTGTGCATATATATACACACATACACATATATGCACACACATACACACATATATATGCATACATATACACATGCACCACATCTTCTTTATCCATTCATCAGTGATATCAATTGATAGACACTGGGCTGCTTCCATATCTTGGTTATTATAGATAATGCTACTATAAACATAGGAGTGCATGTATCCCTTTGAATTAGTACTTTTATATTCTTTGGGTAAATACCCCGTGGTGCAATGTTTGAATTGTGGGTAGTTCTATTTTTTTTTTTCAACGTTTATTTATTTTTGGGACAGAGAGAGACAGAGTATGAACGGGGGAGGGGCAGAGAGAGAGGGAGACACAGGATCGGAAACAGGCTCCAGGCTCTGAGCCATCAGCCCAGAGCCCGACGCGGGGCTCGAACTCACGGACCGCGAGATCGTGACCTGGCTGAAGTCGGACGCTTAACCGACTGCGCCACCCAGGCGCCCCAATAGTTCTATTTTTAATTGTTTGAGGACTCTCCATACTGTTTTCCACATTGGCTGTACCTGTTTGTATTCATATCAACAATGCAAGAGGGTTCCTTTTTCTCCACATCCTCACCAATGCCTGTTGTTTCTTGTGTTGTTGATTTTAGCCATTCTGACTGGTGTGAGGTGATATTGTAGTTTTGATTTGCATTTCCTTGATAATGAGTAATGTTGAGTATCTTTTCCTGTGTCAGTTGGCTATCTATGTGTCTTCTTTGGAAAAATGTTTGTTCATGTCTTCTGTTGAATTTTATTTGGATTATTTGTTTTTGGGTGTTGAGATTTTTTAAGTTCTTTATATATTTTGGTTATTAACCCTTTATTGGATATGTTGTTTGCAAATATCTTTTCCCATTCTGTACATTTCCTTTTAGTTTTGTTGATTGTTTCCTTCACTGTGCAGACATGGCATTTCAGTCTTTGTATTGTTGTGAAGTTGGGTTTCCATGAAGGGAACCAGAACAAGAGTTTCCTCTTCTGTCACCTTGCTACCATCACACTCCCCTCTCATAACATCTTTGGTATCACAGCAAGATAGTCTTGTCTTAAAGCACAAAATCAGTCTGATAGAAGAATAGTCCTTTTGGCTCATGGATACAATAAACATGTTACTCAGGCTTTGCCTTAAGGCTAGGAGTTTAAAGGCAAAGATAGAGAAGCTTAGGGGTTTTCAGTGACCAAGCAAAGATTTAGTAAAACATCAAGAGATCTTGATACAGTAAGAAATTAATGCTTTTATTTATTTTTTTAGTTTTCATTTTTTTTAACATTTATTCATTTTGAGAGACAGAGACAGAACGTGAATGGGGGAGGGGCAGAGAGAGAGAGAGAGAGACAGAGACAGAGAGAGAGACAGAGAGAGAGACAGAATCCTAAGCAGGCTCCAGGCTCTGAGCTGTCAGCACAGAGCCCAATGTGAGATCATGACCTGAGCTGAAGTCGGACGCTTAACCAACTGAGCCACCCAGGCACCCCAAGCCATTAATGTTTTTAAGTTATTTAATTTTATCGAGAAAAACTTGTGATACCTTAATAAGGAATTTATTATTGACAGATAGTTAAGCCTGTGAGAAACCATAATGCTTTTGAAATCTTGCAGATAGTTTCTAAATGGCTTATAAGAGAACTATGAGCTTTACAAATATATTTTTTTATTAAATCTAATCTTTTGCAGTCTTCTTCTGCCTTCAGTTATTCACGAAGAAGAGAATGTTTTAGGTGTAGTAGAAAGCTACCAAATGTTTAGTAGATACAGATCCAGGTGTAGCATTAGTGGCAACAGCCATGAGGAGTCTGATGACCAACACTGCTAAAACTAAGGAGATTAACAGTGATAGGAACAGGATAGTTAGCACAGCAGAAGAGCTCATAGTAGTAGCTACAACTACCATGTAGTGACTCAACATTACACTCCAGTTTATCTTCCCTTTGTGTCTCTTCAACGCCTTGACTCGGGTAATATTTTTATTTTAGTTTATGAAGAACAAGCTTTGACTCCTCTTGCCCTGACTATGGTGTAACCCAGGATTACACTGGGTTTGAGGAATTATTTTAGATAGATTTAGCAGTTTCCACTAAGGTTAGATTAATGACCCCCTAGATACCTAGTCACCTTTTATATTCTGCTTACCCTTAATTAGGTCTTTATTGTGTTTTAATCAGGAGCCATCCTGGGAATAATCTGAGACAAGGTTAGAATTTTATGTAAAATAATGAGAAAGGGCATGAGAGGAAGAGAGACGATGAAAATTTAAAAAAAAATTGAAAAATAATAAAATTCAATTTCATAACATTAAAATTAAAGCACCTGGATATTCATTCTAAAAATCCATTGGCTTTTTCATACCCAGTCATGTGAGCCAAATGCTAGGTTAATGATAGTCTTACTAATCTGTCATCAGACTATTAAAAGACCATATGGGGCAATGACCTTTGTAATTATGCTAATAGAAAATCTTTCTTTACATCAGAAAATACTTGAGGTCTGTGAGAAAAAAGGCTCCTTCCTTAGATTGGCTTCATATAAACTCTTCATTTTAGATTAAGTACATGCACAGGAAGAGTTTGATTTCTTCTTACCCACTCCACCCCCAGATTTGTTATCATCCTGTGATATTTCTTTATGCTCACACAGCTAGTTACCACTGTTAGGCATGGAAAGGTCATTTTTACTACCATTGCAAAGGTTAACACTTGACAGAAGAACACAAATATTGACATTCCTGCAACAGGACCCCAGTGAATTGAGTAAAGAATTATAAATTCTAAGAGTTTGGTAATCTGGGGATGTTTGGGTTCTAGGCTTAACTCTATTACTTATTATCTTTGTGACTTTAGGTAGATTATCTAAGATTATTGTCACTTTTTTAAAAGTAATCCCTATACCCAGTGTGGGCCCCAAACACACGACCCCAAGATCAAGAGTTGTATGCTTTACCTATTGAGCCAGCCAGGCACCCCAATTACTGTGACTTTCTGTAACTAAAGAATAGACATAGATTGATGTTATAGTAATGAACTCCACTGTAGAAAAATAGATAAACAAAAGCAAAAAATATTGGTCACTTTAAATCCCTCCATCCAGAGTCATGAACTATTAATAAAATGGTATATTTCATTTTGTTTTCAGGACATAAGTATAGACACATGTGCACAGACACATACACACAACACAGTGGAATAAAGATATATCTATATTTTTTATGACCAACTCTTTTCTCTTAACATGAGATTTCTCTTAACATGAGATTTCTCTTAACATGTGAGTATCTTTCTTTGATTCCATGTACATAATCATCATCATTATTTAATGCATATAAATCATTCCTTTTTTAAAATTTATTTTCATAACTTATGTAGACAGTCTCCATTTATTGGATGTTTAGCTTATTCACTGCTACAAATGGTTTTCATTAATGCCTTTAGGCATAGTTTGAAGATTTGTCTCCATAGGATAAGTTCTTAGAATTAAAAATGCTATGCCAAAAGGTATTCACATTTTTAGGCATTTGCCACAAATTGCAAACAATCAAAAGGAAAACTAGGTAAAAATACATGAACCAGCATTTCAAAAAAGAGGAAATATTATGACCAGTAAATAGGCAAAACAATTAATGATTGAAAAAATGTAAATAAAGACATTGATGATACACTACTTTACACCTATTCAGTTGGTGAACATTTAGAAGAATGATAGTCTCAGATGCCGAAAGTGTTCCACTGGATCATTTTGATATTGCTATTGGGAGTCTAAATTCATGTAACCACTTTGGAAAACAATTTTATATTCGAAGATGGAACATTTATATATCTGATAATTCACTCCCCTCCCAGGTACCTGAGAGCATCCTTGTACATGTACAACAGGATGCATATACAAGAATGTTCATGATACTAGAAATTTAGAAACATCTAAGTACCAATTACCTGGAGAGTTGAAGAAAAAACTGTTATATCCTCCAATGAAATACTATAAAGCAATCAATATGAATGAACAATATCAATGATTATTGACAGTATAATAGAATGTTAAGCTCCACTCTCTAGAGAACAAAATAAGAGTAATGTGCCTATTCTCCCTCGTGTGTGCTCTGTATATACTCTCTGTATATATACATATATGTACATGTGTGTATATACATATGTATACTTTTATATGTGCACGTACATGTATGTGTAAGCAATAAGACAATATTTTAAAGGAAACCAGTGGATGATTAATATGGGATTCAGGTGTGGGGAAAAAGGAGAATGACAGACACACACACACACTCCCCAAATGAAAAAACAGTCTATGTCAAAAGTCCCACCAGCTAGAGTATAAGAATACCTGTTTCACTAAACTGTAGAACTCCCTAGGGATTATAATTATTTTCCTCATATTTCACAATCTGATAATTTCAAGGAAATAATTTGCTGGTTATCTGCCTTTGTTTACCACTAGCTAGCTACTTGGCACATTTTTTCAAATGTTCATTGAATAAGGGAGGGAGGCTATCGATAATGGACTGAGCCCTAATATGGGGCAAAAACTGTGTTTTTGCTTTGTGTACATTATTGTTTTGACAATTCTAGGAGGTAAAGTTGTTCTCATTTTATAAACAATGAAATTCTGAGAGTGAAATGGCTAATATGGCTGCACCAGGAGTCTTTGTGACTCCAGAATGTGAACAGTAACACGAGGCCACGCTGCCTCGATATTTCTACAGTTTTATCTCACTTTTATTACATGAGAGTAATGGAAATTGTTGAATTTGAAATTATTATCATAGGGTAATCATGTCATGAAAGCCTTGGAGGCTAATAACAGTGTTTCATAAATAAAATAAAGGGAATTAAGGTAGTTAGGAGGGACAGGAGTGGCAGAGAGCAATTTAAGTTAGCATAATTTATTTCCAGTAGGCCATTATGTATTTTGAAGGATTTAATAGCATGGAATCACAGGGAAATATAAAAGTATCTGAAAACAAGCTTGCAGAAAGGAGGTAGTGACTTCTATGACAAATGAAAGCATCTGAAAAATGATTTGCAGATATAGAAAAAAAAGGCCTTTGGAAATAGCTGCCTGGTAAAATAGTTCAAAAGACATACTGACCTTCTGAGACACAGCCTTATGGTAATATTTTTCCAAGTTGGTGGTTAGGACCTGATAATGACCTATGGATCTGAAGAGTTAGTGGTGCCTGCAAGACAAATTGTGGGTTTTATTGTGTGAAAGGAAGAACCAACAGAACCAGAAAGGACCATGAGACTCTTGGGCAGGGGTGAGTGGGTGAGTGGGAATTATGGGAAAAATCATGCTCTAACATGTCTCTCTGGGCCTCAATTTCTCCCATCTGTAGGGACAGGTTTCTTTGCATCCCTTTCTGGACCTCAAATTCTGTGATCTTCATGCTTCTGTCCTGTAAAAAATAACATTTTTTTTTGCTATTAATAGAAGCAGTATCCTCTAGCCATTAAAAAATAATTGTCATAGCCACAATTTCAAATAGAAAATGGGGGTTACTTAGATAGCTCTAGCAATGGTCTGAAACTATGCAGTTTTTCCAAAATTAACATCTTCCTTCACTGATGTGACTCTGCAGGGTGGCAGGAATGACAATTAACACTTACCTGCAACCACCCTGGACTGGAATCTAAGGCCCCAGAGTATTCGTCCATATCAGTCTTTGTCACCATCTTCAGTATACTCCCGGCCAACTTGCAAGTTAAAGCAACTCAAAAAGGCTCATAGGTATGCAGGGAGAGATGAGCATCCATGGACTCGTTTTTTTATAAACAGTTTCAAAAGAAATAATCATGAAGGGGAAAATTCAGCAATTGAAGGTGGGGGGGGAACCCTAACGAGAATTAAAGTCTCCATTAACCCTACTCTAGTTTCCCAAGTAGCAGCTTTATAGTCAAGCCAGGTCTGTAATTGTGCAATTTATTTTATTTATTTTTTAAATGTTTTTATTTGTTTTTGAAGGAGAGAGAGAGAGACAGAGCATGAGTGGGGGAGGGACACAGAGAGAGGGAGACACCAAATTCAAAGCAGCCTCCAGGCTCTAAGTTGTCAGCACAGAGCCTGATGCAGGGCTCGAACTCACGAACTGTGAGATCATGACCTGAGCTGAAGTTGGACGTTTAACCGACTGAGCCACTCAGGCGCCCCTATAATTGTGCAATTTAAAGGGCAGTCATTATTCTGAGAAGATGGTGTATGTTTGGTGGGCTGAGGGAAAAGAGCATGGAGTAGGAACTGATTGTTGGGGGTGGAGGAGGTGCATACTAACCCTGTGATCTATCTTTGGACTTGAGTCTGAGGGAATGTAAGGGTGAAGATGAAGTGATCCCCATGCCCCCAAAGGGCTTTATTGCCTTTCATTGGAGAAGAGGAGATCCCAGGTAGTTACATTCACGCTGATGGCACTGAGGTCATTGGGTGCTTCCCATTTAAGCAGTGTTTAAAGAGAAAGAGTTTGGCTTTGTTTTTTGGGATCTAGATTCTGGAACATATTTGGTACTTTTCTCTTTCTTTCTTTCTTTCTTTCTTTCTTTCTTTCTTTCTTTCTTTTCCAAATTGGTAGAAGTAACTCACGGAATAGAAGAGAGGATTCCCTTTATCACAGTGGAGGGAAATCTTTGCTTTTCTGCGCTTTGTCAAGCTGAATGGAACCTAGACTTTGTCAGGCATTCATCTTCATATCACAGACTTGACAAGGTCTGTCCATATCTGGATGGGTGACATGAGAAAGAAACTCCTTCTGTCAGTTATTACTCTTTCCAGTCAGTTTTCCTGCTCATCCACCTGCCTTATTTCACCTGACCTTTTCTCCCAGAAAGACCCTTAAACATGAAAGATACAGAGAATTATTGACTGGATCCCAGGAGAGATTTTTGTGTTAGCTGAAGGTCTAATGGTAGCAGAGTGAGGTAATGGAAAATCTGATTACCTGGATGGAAGGCCTCATGACTTCTGTGATGCTAAGCCTCAGGTGGACCCTCTTAGCATCTGGATTCATAGAAAAAGAAAAAAAAATCGGCCACAATAGAGAGATGACTGAAGGATTCATCAACAAAGTTTTAACAGATATATTCCATTCTTAGGCAACTATAATACAGAGTTCCTATAATACAGAGTTCCTAAAATTCAGAATTCCTAGATGGTGGTAGAGAGCAGTAGTGTGGTGGTATTATCTATCTTTACACCATTAAATATTGAGTAGCTATACTATAAAGTAGTATCTATCTTTACACCATTAAATATTGAAATAGACTTGGAGGACACATGGATCATACAAAAGGAAAGGGGGTCTGCACGTGTGTTCAACAAAAGCGAATGAAATAAAACCTTAAGCATACACAAAATCCCGTACATGTTTGTATTTCACCAAGGGGGGCAAGAAGTGTTGAGAAAATAAAAATAGGGAGCATTGGAGAGGCAGATGAATGAAATAGGGCAAGATTCCCTTGTTGAGCTGAACTTAAATCTGTGTTCTGAACAGGAAGCAGGGCACCAAGCAGCAGAATGGAGAAAAAAACCTACAAGGGGTAAGG
Organism: Prionailurus viverrinus; assembly: GCF_022837055.1. NCBI lineage: Eukaryota > Metazoa > Chordata > Mammalia > Carnivora > Felidae > Prionailurus > Prionailurus viverrinus. Next base: position 96,066,727 of record NC_062569.1, read on the forward strand.
GTGGGCAAGTGTAGAAGCAGAGTTGTGGGAAAAAGCAAATCCTGTAAAAAAATGGGACAAAATTAATAATTTTGAGTGTTTAGAGAAATTATGTTGAATTGTAATGGGAGATGCAATTGATAAGTAGTATGCATGCTGTTGAGATTTTGAAAGCTAAGGTAGACAATTCTGGAGTTAATATGTAATAGGATATATATCCTTAATACCTTTCCTATTTGCACTCTCCCTTTTTCTCTGCATTTCCAACAGTGTATAATTCTAGATTGGTCTCAGTAAAATAAATAATAGAAAATGAAATTTATCACGACTTATTTTCATTTATTTAGCTCTTATTTGTTTTATATATGATTCATGAGTACCAAAATTGAATTATATCCCAATTTGAGTCTACTAAGACTTTACTAAATTAGTATCAATTATAATTTACTTATCTGACAGCCTACAAAAAAGAATGTAAAATGGGAGGCCTGGCCTTAGGATAAGGATCATCCCATCTCACTATAGAGAATTTTGTTTGTTTCTTTAATTTTGTTCAATTATCATTATTTTTATTTATTAAAAACAATTTATCAGCGGGTGAGATATGTCAGATTATCCCCTAAAGAGTCAAACTTCACATAGCAGTTTTTCTTGTTTTGTTTTGTTTTGTTTTGTTTTGTTTTCAATGAGTTCTACCGTTAAAAATTGTACTTTTGAGCTGAAGTCTCTGGCCGCTTTTGCAAGGAAAAGAATGTCCATTTAAACCAACATGTACCAAGGTGTACTCTGACATTTCTGAAATAGAAATAGCTTTCTTTGTGTTGGGCCTCATATTACGTAGTTTAACTTGTGACTTATTATCTTAGTCATGTCGGAATGAAAAATGGATCTCTCTAGGGACTTCCATTATGTCAGATTGAAAAATCATCACTCTTGACTGCTTGGGGCAACTGCATGTGCAAAGCCTTTTGCCTCATTTCTCATAGTGCTCTGTGTGGCTGAGCCATCTTCCTCTTTTCAGACCCATTTCCACTGCTGACGACAAACCTCACACTCAGGGGTCAGGCCAGTTCCACATGTACACAATAATCCCCAAACAATTGGCAATGATTTATTCATAAGTTTGCTTTATTTAAGATACTGCATTACCTAAAGCTGTCTATTCCTTGAAATGTGGTATGTGTTTGTATACACCTCTAGCAGTAAAGTAGAATTATTTTCTAGACATAGGCACACACACACACTCACACACACACAGACACACACACACACGGTGGGTTGTGGTAAAGGTCATGTAGAGAAAGAAGGATCTTCTTAAAGAAACTACATTGGCAATTTAAAGAAGCACTGCATGAGCATTCTGATCTCAATCTTAGCCATAGGAGACTGTTCAATTCCTTGTTGGAGGACTACAAGTGCTCCTCATAGTTCAGTCCCTAGGGTCTAGTTCAGACCCTCTTGAAACCATGGGGAAGAAGATTTTTGACCTTACTCCCTGGACCAGTGATCTTACTTCCTCGGCCCCCATCACCTTGTCAACCCTCTTACTCCTTTGACCACTCATGGTGGACATGGAAGGCGGGAAGACAGATGTATGTGGGAATCTTTTTTATCTGACTTTTCCAGCCTTCCCATTCATACCACCCAAGGCACCATAAACAGACTGTGTGCTTTAGGTGGCCCCGCCTATAGTTAAACCTCTTGATATCCTTTCCCTTCCTCTGAGGCTTTCCTCACATCTTCCTCTGCTCTGATACCCTTCTTTCACTCCAGCCAGGAGGGATCTCTTCTTCTCAGCCCTGTGATACTACTGCCTTTCCCTCACTTATGTGGCGCTGGAACCATTCTACCTGGTAGCATAGCTATTTGCCTGCAGATCCTGTTGGTTTTTCTAGGCTGTCACCTCCTTGAGATCCTGTGCATCTACATATCCTGAATAATACCTACATTAGAGCTCTGTAGCTGTTGCTGTTTGTTTTCACATAGCTATTCACTGAATGAATACATCAGGGGAGATCAAGAAAGCAGAAATAAATTAATGAGACTCTTAAACAGGAAAATTTAACTACAATGTCCGGTGTGATGGAATGCTCATCAAAGTGTAATGATTCATTCTTGAATTTGAAATAAAGGAGGCGTATATATTTAAAGGGCATTTTAGCTGCTAAAAAGTCACTGAGGCATTAAACATTATTATAGTGACCATTATTACTGAAAATTGGCATTTCTGTTTAAATGGCACTCTATAAAATTAGATTTTTCAATAACATATTAGGTGAACATACTATTCTGTAAGTTAAATTTGAGATTCTTTAGGAAGAAAAATAGTAGAACAAAGTACAAAATTCCAAACTAAAAATATAACTATAGATTTGACATTAAGTTTAATGACAAATAAGAAACTGAGTGTTGTAAGCAAAGAAATAATAAAATAATTCTGTTTTCTTCTTGAGTTGCTCCTTTAGATTTAATTTCATTTTTGATTAATCCTCAGAGTTTATCTAATCTGACTATCTTATTTTATGTTTGGAAAAATATTTGAGGCTTAGAGATTTTGGATGCCTAAGATGCTAAGACATGAGAGGCAGAGAATGGGAGGATGTGTGGGAGGGAGGTTTCATCTGACATGAATAAAGAACAGAAGACACAAACCATAAATTTTTTCCAGCTATACTTTTGACTAAGTAAATTTATATTGTGTCCCATATGGCCATTATAGGGGCAAGAGTAAATAAGCAACCATGAAAACAAAATAAAATTCTACTTTTAAGTATTCTTTTATTAGGACCCCTTATTTTTAATATAAAAAATATGTGATATTTTATTGGAATCGGGAATAGCTGGCCATTTGCAGTGAAGCCACATGTAGAACACAGGAAAGAGAGTGAGGGAACATTGGACGAAGCACTGAAAATCCCCCTAGAGCCATCACGGTTAGTTAGTTTGCTTGAATACAGAAGATGTTTGTCGCTGACATTCAGGTCAGTAATTAAGAGAACTTTTTAAGTGATGTCCTTATACTTTTCATTTATTTATCCAAAAAAACCATATTTTTGAGTGGAATTGACCAAAGTAGACAAAATCTCTGTTCTTATTAAGCTTACATTCACAGTGGAGAAGGCACAGGAAACAAGAAGCAACAACCCAATCATGATAGATGTCAGAAGAGGGAGGTACAGCAACAGGGTAGCGGTGGGCTATTTAAGAAAAGGTGATCATGAAAGACCTACCTGATGAATAAAAGCCACAGTAGCATTCAAAGACATGTTGTTCTACATCATTCACAATTAAGAGACGTTATTTCTCTTTGGAAAGGAAGGCCCAACTGAAGTGGAAAATTGGGAAATGTAAACCATTAATGTTTTGACCAAGGGACCTCACGGAATAGAAGAAATAGGGCTCCATGGGTTCACTGCTATCACCAACCCCATCCCAGGGCACTGTGCATAGCATGGCACATCTTGGAATTGGAGACAGGGTGCATTTGTAGAGTGATATCTCAGTAACCTGTGTAGGTACTTTCTAGCCAGTTTTATCCTTTCCAAAATATGAAGAATCTTATCTATCAAAAGAAAGCAGATTCTAGAATGGTACATTGTCTAGAATTTAAAGATATTAATTTAGAAACATTTGAAATTAAAAACAAAACAACCTTCATAATCAGAGGCCTCATGTTTGTGTCTTGAGTGGGGTAAAAAAGGACACCCCAAAGTTGCCCTTTCTCCTTATTCTCTCTTCCACCGTATGCTCTTTTCTCAACATGGCACAGCGCACGTTCTTATATAATTTTTTTTTAATTTAATAAAACTCAGAGACAAGATTTTATGCATATTCATGGACACTTGATTAATAATTGATGAGAAGGCCTGGGGCAGGTGGTTGAGAATAAAAAACATTTAGCAGGGAACAGCGTGAAAGAAGGAGATCTCACACTACCCTCAGTCCCGAGGGGAATAGAGGCAGGGAGAAAAAGGATGAGGAGGGAGGGGCAGACCCAGTGTTGAATGTCATCAGTGCAGTGTAATTTCCTTGATTTACATATTTAATTGCTTTGTGTCTTCATCAGTTGGACTCTAGGATTCTGACACACTTTCTGAAAAATCTGAGGGCTGGAGGCAGCTGTGTTGTGTGGAAAGAGTCTGAGCTTTGCTAGTTGTCATCTGAGAACTGGAGAAGGATCGTTGCCATTAACAAAGGCTCTATCAACAGACTGACTCCCAAGACACGGTTGTCACAGAAAAGCTATTGTTGGGATATTAAAGAATAGGCCTGCATTTTGGAGACCATGAATTTCATAATTGACTAAAAAGATATTTAGCTCTAATGTCTTATTAAGTCATAATTCCTTGCATTTATATGGCCATTTATGGTTTACAAAACACTTTCACTTAAGCCTTGTAACAAGTCTCTGATGTAGACATCATTTCCATTTCTCACATGAGGGAACTCAAATATAAAGAGATTAAGTGACTTGTCAAAATCCCCTGTAAGATATAAGACAGGTTTTGAGCACAGTCCCTTTGGATTCTAGTCCAGAGTTGTTTTTACCACATATAAGGCTCACAATGTCAAGATTCAAGCTGTACTAAACACCCTCACATCTGTTTGGAAAAATGTAAAGATCTTAGCTTGAATTCCCAGTGACATCACATCATAATTTGAAGTATTGTGCTTTTATTAGGTCAGGTAAAATTTAAAATTTGAGAGTGCCATGTGAATATTCACAATTAACAGTTGTAGTTCCATTATTTTAAAACCCCAAGTTGAAATCTTTGAACTATTACAGATCAAACAAACAGTATTGGGAAGTTAAGCACCTTATTTCTCTGACACCAGAAAACAAGATCCAGATTTTCACAAGGATATTCAGTAATTCTCTTTATTTTTAGAAATGTATTGGAGCAATTGCTGGCATGGCCAAATTATTGACTATAACACAGAAAGGTAGGGAAGGTATAAATTGACTATGGTACAAATGCCTGTGGATGAGAAGAGGCAGAAGAATTTGAGGGATCAGGGCATTTATTTTCATTTTTACAATCCTCTCTCAGTCCCAAGGAGCACACTGCACTCTGTGTTTTTCCTAAATACAAAGGCTGATTTTTGAAGCTCACGTCATGCGGAGTGCACAAGTAGGCCAGGCCAATGTTAATTTATCATCATGATTTTTCTAACACGGAAGATAATCGTTTATTTATGATTTGGGCAGTCAAAATCAAAGCAATATTTAAAAAACAATGGCAATTCTGGCCACTTGGTCTCATTTTCTGTTATAGAGGCAATGATAAATAATAAACGAGCAGCTGATGCATATTTTAACAGGCATGAATCATTGCATAAATGTTAACTACTTATTTATTAATACTTAACTACTGTATATAGTACTTAATGACAACTACTAAAACAAGTGATTTTTTTCTTTCTCCCTTTGACATGCTCAAAAAAAAACAAAGTTCACCCACATTTCCCAATTGTTACTATGCTACGTGATTCTTTCAGACGCCATTTCATGAAGTTTTAGTGACTGTTTCCCATTGGTAATTAGTTGAATATATTTTTATAATCTGAAGGATGTGAATGAATGTCAGTGTAGCAAAGTCCTGATTTTACATAATCCCTTCCCATTAAAAGTGTCATTTTTTAAGTAACTTCATCAAACCCATGGTTTCAGATTTGCTTAATACTTAGTGGCTTTTCTCAGTTGACAGAGGAACTTTGTCCCACTTCAGATGTCTTTTAAACACATTTGTTTCCATATTCCCCTAGTCTGACTGTCCAACTATTGTTTCAGTAATGATGTAATTACTGACTTTCTGTTCTGTCCTAATAAATTTGGAACTTGCTTGTATTTGCCATTCTGGGTTGAGCTGGTTCTCCTGTAGCCCTTCCTTTTATTAGGATCTTCAAGGTCCTAGGGTCATTTCTTATTTTGTGATACATTCTGATTGCATAATGTGAATGGAAGCTTTGATTCAAAATTGAGTATTTTAGCAAGGAGACAATTCTAGCACAAAACAAATTTTTCCTTTAATGACAGCCTGTTTCAAAAGGAGTTGACTGGCCCCCGGGACATGGTTTGGAGTTATGCTGTAAAGTGTCACTCAAAGCCTTTAGAAAGCATTTCCTCAACCTTCTGCTGCCTTGTGTTTTGATGACAGCAAAGCCCACCATGGTGGCCCTACCTCCTTCATACCTGCTTACTCAGCTTTTCCAGTTACAGCACATTAACCAGTAATCAGTTATTAATAACTTCAGTTGGAATTTAAGCATGAGTATCTCCTAACTTTTGTAGCATACTCTTAATGTAAGTTACAAATTTGCATTATAAGAAAAAAAATATCTTCGCCCAAGTTAAACTGAGCACAACTTTTCTTTCTTCTTGGCCATATCTCTCTTAGCCTCAGACACCAGTTGTTCACAGGTAACATCCAGCTTCTTAGAGTTTTGGCCTTCCCCACTCCATCTGGGCTGCTGTTGCTCCTTGCTAAAAGTATCCCACAGACACATCACAGATTCACAAGAATTCTATAAGCTAATGGTTGCTAAACATGACTGTGCATTAGAAGAATTACTTTAAATGCCTTTATAAAGGAAGATTGCTTATGTCTTCCCTCTGAAATTCAGATTCAGTGTATCTAAACATGAGGTCTAGCATCTCTAATTTTATGTAGCTCCACAGGTGATTATGAGACATAAATATTTTTCAGAACCACTGCCCTAACTGGCTATTTTGTGCTTTTACGCATACTGACTTAGATTCTATTACATACATTAATCCTTTGTGATTTTTTAAATAAAATATTTTTAGCTCCCTCCAGTTATTAATTTATCCAAAGATATTTCTTCTTTCTTTATTTTATGTTTGAACAGTGAATATGCAGGATTTTGGACTAACAAACACAAACATTATTGGACTCACCCATGCTGTCAGACCTATTCAGAATATTTATAATCACTGATAAAGAAGGGAAATCTTTGTTTTAATTTCATTTAGTATATAAATATAAAATATCAGAACCAGTATTAATGAAACAGTGGAATAAAATGGACCAGTGAAAGACTCAAAGATGAGGAAGAAATAGAACTGACTATTAGATAACAGTGGCAGGAAAGAAGTTAGGAAATATGGGGTACCTGGGTGGCTTAGTTAAGAGTCTGACTCTTGATTTTGGCTTAGGTCATGATCTCATGTTTTGTGAGATGAAGCCACATGTTGGGCTCTGCTCTGACAATGTGGAGCCTGCTTGGGATTCTCTGTCTCCCTCTCTCTCTGCCTCTCCCCCACTTGTGTGCATGCTCTTACACTGTCTCTCTCTCTCTCTCAAAATAAATAAATAAACATGAAAACATTTTTTTTTTTAAATAAGAAAGTTAGGAAGCGTAATGAAAGGGTCAAAGACACTGGTATGAAAATAATCGTTGTGCCCTATCTGGTAGACTTTCCCAAGTGAACATGAGAAACTGTACCTAAATATTGAAGATTATATTAAGGTAGGGCAAGCATCTTCAGATGAACAACAGACCTTCATCTTTCACTTACTCTGCAATCATGCCTTTATTCTCTGGTATTAGGACACAAAATGAGTTTTCATATATACTACAGAAACTGCTAATTTATAAAGTAAAATGAAGAGTATATACATTTAATCATAATCATCCTACAAAAAGAAATTCAGCTTTCTATAAATGATACATGCTAACCAAAGTTTCTAAAGAGAGGTTGTCTTTGTTGTTTTGTTTTTTTTTTTTATCTCTGGGTAGGGTTGAAAATAAGATAGGGTGTAACCATATTGAGCCTACAGAGAGAGCAAAACCTGGATAAGTATTTGAAGATAAGATACATGAGGTAGGGCTAAATGATGTACTAACATTTCTGAATATGCTGACTTTAGTGTGTGTATGTGTATGTATATATATATATATATATATATATATATATATATATATATATATATAAAAGACCCTCAAGCGTGTTATCTCAGCAACCAGATAGCTATGTCCCTAGAACTGTATGGCACTACATGTAGTAATTAATCTTGGGTATCATTTGCATCTTGGTCTAACTAGTTAAACAAGCAGTATACATACTCTATCATCTACAACAACATATTATCTCTATACACATGAGATCTCCATCTGGTATACAAGGCAACAGGGTTCATAAAAAATGCTTTCTTGAAATTATTTTTAGGGGATCACTGAGGTTGGGGTTGAAAAGGCAGTACAGTGGAGATAGTCCAGGACTAGGGAGTGGACAGGTGATCAAGGACCAGTAGGACCTGGATCAAGGACCATCAAAGACGACCAATATGAGTTGTCTTATGCTAGGAATATTTTGCCCTACTCTGCTTTGGTTTACCCCACACCCTTGCTGCCCTCTCACCTCGTACTTCTATGAGGATTCCACACATTTCCTCCACTGTTCTGTGCTTCTACCATGATACTACTCCCATTTATCTTATTTCATGAAAGTCTGATTATGGAGAGAGATCTTGTTTCTTTAGCATTTCTACCTTTATAAGATGACAAAATATGCCTTTAGTGTGTAAACGCAAGCTAGATAGGTCTCCTTCATACATTAATCTGTTAACCTAGTAGAGATGATACGTTTAACTAGGCTATCCAGGCTTTCTTGCTTCAGTCCTCTTTTTATTCATTTAACAAATATATAGATATTTTTCCAGACTTTTGCACTTGTGAACAAGAGGCATATTTAATAACTAGTCTAGAGTGGTCATGTGCTTATTTCAGAAAGGAACACCTGAGGACAGTATTGCTAATATTAATAATTCTCAGATAGTTCAAACATGGGTACAAAAGATCTTTCTGTGGGAGCACTGACAGGCAAAGGAGACATCTAGAATTCCACAACCCATCCCAAGAGGCAGAAGCCTCCTCTATTCTAGCAAAGATCTGACAGTGGTAATGAGCCAAGTACAGCTGAACTTACATAACATATCAATTTCTACACACTGTTCTAACTGAATTAGCCTGAATTACGAGACTGATAGTACAGCATCCCTAGGAACCCTAAACACTTTAATGGGCTTATGTGTTAATTATCATATATTAATATATGCTCTGGAGTCCACCTACCTGGGTCTGCATCCTGACTCCAACATTCGTATACGTGTGACCTTCCCATTGGTAAATTCCTTTCCTCTACCTATTTCCTCATGGTTAAAATTGAACTAATAGTACATACCTCATTAAGATTTTGTGAGAAATTACATTCAAGTAAAACATCTAGAACAGTCCATGTGCAATAGGACCATCTTCATTATAGTCTGAACTCAAGATGTAAACTAGACACTTAGGTCATATGAACAACAGGCGTGTTTTACTTCTTATTCCTCAACAACTGGCAGTTGCTCATAAGATGTTTGAGAACTTAGCATATCCTGTTTCATATATTCAAAAGACACTGGGCTGTGCCTCTTTCTTTGTAAATCTGTCATATGGTTGAAGCTTTTCATTCCTGCTCTGGCTTTGGACCTTTTCTTCCTGCTCTGCTGGCTGTGTAGCAAGACCAATCAGAAGTTACGAGAAGCAAAGTGAAGGCAAGCATTGTGAGGGTCATGCATGCCAGTTCTCTCAGTTTTTAATAATGAAGACAATAAATAATGCTTGTTTCATGAGATGCTTGACAGGGCTCTCTAACTAGTTGTGTATTTGTTATGTTGTGTCAAATTAAATAGATGAAAGTGTGCCCATAGCAATGTGTGACATAAAAAAGAGTTGTGACCTTTTATAAAAAAGGATAATGAAGTGAGATTAGCATTTGTGGAAGGTGCTAGTTTGACTGCCCTAGAGGCTGAAATTCTTTATCTGGGAAGTAAAAATAGTATGGCAGCCACAGCAGCTGTGGAAACTTTCCCGACAAATTGCCTCCCCGGCAGAGAGGAAAGAGTAAGAGATAAATGAATTTTGTGAAATTTGCAGATTCTTTTCAGATAAACACTCACATATTTCAGACTTATAAATATGTTTGGTATGGATTAGATTTAAGAGAATTTGACTTGACAATGTCATTTTATGTTTTTAACAAATTACTTGTTATTTTATTGTCATTGGAGACATTAGGTGATATTTACTGTATACTCATGTTGTCAGAGCAGCACATTCAAAATCACAGATAATTTTGCTCACCCTATTCTAGGAATGTATAAGGAAAGATTTAGGCCTTTTGTTCTTTTTATACTGGTGGGATAGGAGGTTGTATGTTTGTGTTTATGTGTACCTTTTATCACAGAGGAGTGTGATTTGCTGTGTCTGTTTGGGATGATAAAGAATCTAGATTTTATTTCTTAACAAAGGAGGTTCAATGGAGGAGGTAGAATTGAGTACACACTTTGATGAAAAATAATAACTTAATAGGTTTGACGTGATGGGATATGGCCTCAAAAAGAAACATGCAAAGAGCAGATTATGACTGCTAAGGGGGAAAAAAAATCAAATGATAGAAATAGGCTTAAGAATGCAGGAGGCAAAGAGAGGGGGACAGAAGAATCTACAAGTATTTTCTCATAGCTCCAAGTACAGCAGTGCAAACTATAATCTCCACCCTTAAGAGACTTACAAGGGTAACATACATGAGCTATGATAACAATATAGAGCAGCATTGTGATAAGTGCTTTAAAAATACAGATCTACAATGGGTATTCAAGTTGTGCAAATGAGAGGTATAAGGTTGAATAAACCTATGGTAGCAGATTAAGAATGGTATTTCTAACTGGTTTTGATATCACACATTTAAATCATTTAATCTCAGAGTAGAAAAGAACAGTCAGGGTCCATGCCCTGAGACTTCATCCTGTTCATGAAATATGATTGATTCTCATAACATGACCAGGAAGTGAGGAAGAGGGTAAAGTGGCAAGAATATTTATCATGTTTCACGTATATGTAATCTGATAGAAAAGGGTGAGGGGAGAAGAAGAAGTAATTAGGACTCTGAGGAGAATTTAGTCATCTGTGTTCTACAAGCAAAATGGAATATAGGGATATAGGTAGAGGGGATAATTGAGGGAGAGAAAGAGAAATGACCTGAAGTGTAGATTAGGGGTCTCTTCAGGCCAGCAAAGAAAGAAAAGAGGGAAATATTCTCCACCGGAGTTGAAGTAAATGCCCAAGAAATAAGGAGAAAACTGAAAGGAAGCCTCCATCAATTCCAACATGAAAGACCAAATGAGACTTTAGGGTTTAATTAGTCCAACTGTATGTTGAATGCTATAGTTGCACACTCATATATATCTTAAGCCCCCTGGAAATGTATTTTGTTCCAATTCACATTCTTTTTTTTTTTTAAGTTTATTTATTTTTGAGAGAGAGAGAGAGAGAGAGAGAGAGAGAGAGAGCGCGCGCGCAAGAGCACATGTGCAGCGGAGGGACATAGATGAAGACAGAGAGAATCCCAAGCAGGCTCTGCTCTTGCACTGTTAGCATAGAGCCCTACACAGGGCTCAGTCTCATGAACCGCGAGATCATGACCTGAGCTGAAATCAAGAGTGGGACGCTTAACCACCTGAGCCACCCAGGTGCCTCCTCAAATCACATTCTTATATTGTGCTCAAAATCCTCCTTCCTTTAGCTTTTACAGAACTTACTTGGAGCTTTGGGATCATAGGGTTTATATATCAATATTTAGATCTGGAAAACCCAGTAGAAATGACTCCAAAATTTAAGACAGTAACAGCCATTTACAATTATTTTTGAAAATCAGTAAGAAAAATAAAATGAAGTTAGAAAATCTCTTGATATTTAATAGGGTGATTGAGTAATTCTAACTATACGTAGATAGCATTGTAAATTATTTCATTGGCTGAAAGTCAACTCACTGAAACACTTTGAATATCTAGAGGTGGCTCTTCAGTGAGAGTGATGGCTGGAAAAGAGAAGGTGAGAAAGTGTGGGAAGGAAACTAGAGTAAAATTTTTAAAAAACTATGTCGGATTCATGTGTGCTAAGCCTAATATTCTGATTTGAATGTAATATTATAGGCATGATCTATGGTACATGACAATTATCCTTCATGTAAAAATAGTAGGTATTGGGGCACCTGGGTGGCTCAGTCAGTTAAGTGTCCTACTTTGGCTCAGGTCATGATCTCCCAGTTTGTGAGTTCAAGCCCCATGGGCGGACTCTGTGCTGACAGCTCAGAGTCTGGAGCCTGCCTCAGATTCTGTGTCTCCTCTTTCTGCCTCTCTCCTGCTTGTGCTCACTCTCTCAATCTCTCTCTCTCTCTCTCAAAAATAAATAAACACTTAAAAATACTAGGTATTTACCAAGTCCTCCGATTTAATCTTTTAAACAACATAGTTTGGATGTATTATATAGTCCATCTACTATATAGTCCGTGTACTTACTTGAGACATTTATATACCTACTTTTACTTTGATCTTTTTATGATATCTTTGGAATAAAGGCAGGCAATGTGAATTATTAGAAACAGTACTAGGGATCAGAATATTTAAATTCAAGTCACATTTTGGCTACTCCCAGCATTTTTTTGTCACTACATATCACTCTTATCTCTAAATAAGAGCATTGGACTAGATAATATTTAAATTTTTTCTTAGTTCTAAAAGGCTATGATTTTACATTTATCACTTATTGGGGAAATTATAAGTTTAAAAAAATCCTAGAGCAAAAATTTTTATGATCCCTAAATCTAAAACATAGTAACTGTTTCTGTGTTCTTTTCAGTTATTATCTTCTTTTCATACATTTCAGTTGTGTCTCTTTCTAAGTACAAAAGACCTAATTTTATAAATAGTCCCTGTGTAGGTGGTCAAGCACCATGGTATGAGAGACATATGCCTCCAATAGATACTTCCAGTGATTTCCACAGTTGTCTCCTCAGTGGTTGTCTTGTTACCTTAAAGTTAGATCTGTTCTCTCAAGAGAAAGCAGTTTGCAGGGAGATGATAACTGCTGATTGGTATGCAAGCCTACCACCTGTCCACATTAGGGAACATTTACATTGTCTCAGGTCCTATCTTTTCATTTCCTTTGTCTCTTTTGTGTTACCGCGATCAAAGCTGTGGATAGCCCGATAGATACAGAAACTAAAATGGATTTAATAGCAAGTATAAACAATGATTTTATTGGCTTTTCTTACTTTAGTCAAAAACACATTGAGCTGATGACTTTGGATAATAATCTGCAACATTATTTTTGCCCTTTCCCCTGTGTTATAACCTGGCTGTAGTCCATGCAGCTTGAAATACTTTTTCTAAATGTGTCACTTACCATGCATCCACCTAACTATAATGCTTTTGACACTGCATTGTGAGCTCTTCCTACAGTTTATCTGCTGATTTCCCTATCCAAGGGGCATGCTGATAGTAGATTGTGAATCTACTTAGGTAGATACAGAAGTGATTGGAGACCTCTAGAGATGTTCTCAATGAAGTAATTGATATAAAGTCAGATTGGAGGCTCTGACTAATCTCTCCTTAGAAAGAACTGGAGTCATTTCCTTGCTGTTTTAGTTTTCCGTGGTCTTATTAATGATTAGTTGCCACCAATACCAAGTTTTCTTTCTGTCAATTTCTCTTTTTACAGAGAAATAGATTAACTCTATCAATTATTGTTCTGCCATTAAACTATAGCCATTGCTGTCTGTGAAAAGATCCTTATCTGAGTATCAGTTTTCACTATTTCAGTGTCTTGAAAAGAGTAATGTTGATACTGTAATATACCATCACTAGCTACTCTTATAGCATCAGTAGCTACTAATGAAATACTATGGCCTACTTCCAAACTCTGTAGATATTCCCATCTTTACCATTACAAATGGAATATGTGCACTATATGCCAGTAAGAGCAACTCATTATTTCAATTTATTAGCAATTGCACTTTTGATGGGTGACAGTTAACTTGGAATTTTATGTAATTACATAATTTTGAATTGTTGTAAACAACTCAAATAATATAGTGCAGCCATTCAATCAGAACTCTCCAGAAAACTCAGAATTCATTTTTCATATATATTTATTTCCAGCACAGATTTTACTTCTATTTTATTCTTCTACCTCATCATGTGTCCTCTGAATATACTGTAAGCCTGTAGATAGAGGAAATCAGTAGAGTATCGAGAGATTTTGTAAATTGTGGTTTGCTTTTCCATTGTTAGAATTTTATGCCATCTAGATTTCTCTTTAAATTTCTAGTTTGAGCTTTTACAAAACCTCAGTGTAACGCTCAACTTCTATCTCTAAGTTTTACCTCACTTTTATATTAAATCCGAGACAAACTAATTTCCTTTGAAATTGGCAGAAACTTTTATTTTCCAGAAAGTTTTGTGACATTTGTGAGTATTCTACAAAAATGTCAGAGTTTGCCTGGCTATATAGTTTTATCAAGAAATTCTGGTCTATTCTAATATAGCCTGACCCCAGGTAGAGAGTATTTTACAAATGAGTTAGTGTAACATATGGCACATGCAGACAGAAATAAGCCTTGTTAAAATAGAATTCTGCAAAAGGAATCACTATTTTCTTATTTCCTATTCAGAACACTTGAGTTTTGACTGGAACAGGGCAGTCTCTACTCAAGCAAGAAGTCTGGAGGCTGGAGCTGGGGTGGTGGAGGAGGCGGGGGGAGCTTAGGGGATGATGTGCATACAGGTGTGCACGTGAGTGCTGCAGAAAAATGTGTTAACTTAAGGCTTTATAAAGGTAACAAAAGAATTTGTTAAAATGACTGAGTCCATCTCTCTTTTAAGAATGATGTGTACTTTAAAAATATATTTATACGTGTTGAACTATTATCTACATACTACCTACTATGTAGTGATTTTTAACAAAAAAATCAGTGATAACCCTTACTTGCAGCTTAGTAGAGTTCTAGTGTTTGGTTCTTATTGACTCTTCCTCAGCTTTCCTTCATAAATGTCTCCAAAATGTCTACACTTTGTGTATATTTTTATGTACACATGCATTCTTTATAAAGAACAAGTGGTAAAATTTGCTCTTTGTTACACTCTTAAACAGTGAAATTAAGCTACCCATATAATCCATGAAACTCATGGGTGCCCCTTTCTCTCCCTCCCCACCTTGCCAATTCTTGTCTCTCAATAAGAAAAAGATTTTGTTAACTTAGTTTTTGGGTCTCCAAACTCCCAAGTTAGTGTAATGGTTTCCCTTTCTATTTTTCAATGTCATGATTTATTAAAAGAATAAACATGAAAAGAGAAAGAAACAGTGACATCTGATCTAAGACATTTCCTGGTCAGGTTAAACAAGATATAATTAGGATGATCTTGCCACATCTGATTCCTAATTCAGAGCCTATCTGTGGGTTTATGAATCTCTAGGGAAGAGTGGAGACCAACTGATCTCTAATTGTGCTTTGTTGATGTCATCATTTAAATGTTTCTTTTTCTAACACATTATTTTCAATAGCTATTATACCTTTTTATGATGTGGTATAAATTGTTCTTTTTTTTTTCTTTCTGCCTTTGAAAAGGATGTTGAAATTTCAGCACAGTGCATTGAAACATATTGGTTTAAAGAAATCCTGAATAGCATACATTGTCCACTAAGTTTTTTTTTTTTAATTAAAAAAAATTTTAACGTTTATTCAGTTTTGAGAGACAGAGAGCATGAACAGGGGAAGGGAGAGAGAGACAGGGAAGACACAGAATCTGAAGCAGGCTGCAAGCTCTGAGCCACCAGTGTAGAGCCCGAAGCAGGGCTCGAACTCACAAACAGTGAGATCATAACCTGAGCTGAAGTAGGCCGCTGAACGGACTGAGCCACCCAGGTGCCCCCATTTTCCACCAAGCTTTAAGCCATGCGTTTGACAAGGACAGTTCTAGACATTTGGGTGGGCCAGAAATGATGCTAAAGACTGACAGGAAGCCACATTGGTGACACTGAAGGGGCAGTACTTGTCCGGTGCTCTTATGGGAAAAAAGAGGGGGGTGGATAAAAAAGAGATCAATTATGTCCATTGAGGCAGAGACCCTCTCCTGATTGAATTGGCTTTTCTTCCATTCATTGGATTCAGAAGCATACTCTAGAAAGTTACCTTCAAGTAAATGAAAGGAGAAAAACCCTCTCTCCCTCCCTTCTTCTCTCCCTCCCTCCCTCTCTCCCTCTCCCCTTCTCCCTCCCTCCCCCACCCCACCCCATGTGTATATGTATGCACATAGACTAAAATACACTTGCTTCATTTTGATGGGCAGAAGCTCATGAGGCACCTATTGAGATGTTGTTATCACTATTTGTGATATAACAGTATTAATTATAACGTTTTTAGAAACAAGCTAAGCATCTCTAAAGGAGGTACTAATTATGGAGGAGTAGATTGACCAGGAGTGGCTCTCCACTCCAGCTGTATATTAGAAAAACTTAGAGAGCATTTTAAATACTCATGATTGCATCTCAACTCAGGCCAGTTAAATTAGAATATATGGTGGAGGCTGTCATTATAGTTGCAGACAATTCTCAGGTGATTATAATGTTTAACCAGGGTTTGAATCCCTGGTTTGGAGGAATTTCCAAGTGGTTAAAAATAAATTCCATTAATTACACAATTTGAATTCAAATTTATATACCTTGTATTTCAATAGGGGTGAATTTTGTGTAAATGTAACACAGGTGAAATTAAGGCAGCTATCTGGTTCCTGCCATGTGGTCCTCACCACAGTTCCCTTTGGAGATTTTTGAGTTTAGCTTGGGATCTATAGGTACAAGCACAGTGAATGAGTAAGCATGTTCTTCCTCTCATCACTTTTGGTTGCCTTTGCTTCCCAGATGGAGGCACACTGATAGAGCCTTAGACAGCAGATTACTGTGCCAAGCATAAGCATATCCAGGCTGGCCAAACAAAATCTGCGGAGATGATGTCTGTTGCTCCTTAATTTTGCAAAAAAAAAAAAAAAAAAAAGTGGGAGAAAAAGCAAAGAAAAAGAAAGAAAGCTAGGACATAAAATGAAGAGAAGAGGTAGTGTTAGTGCTGCCAGATAAAATAGAGGATGCTCAATTTCAGTGTTAGATGAACAATGAATAATTTTTAGGGTAAGTATATCCCATGAATTATTTGAGATGCACTACTTTTTTTGTTTATCTGAAATTCAAATTTAATTGGGTACCATGTTTTCCTATTTGCCAACTTTAACAACCTTCGGCAGAACATTAAAAAAAAATTTTAAAAAAGACAACATGATTTACAAATACTCAGACCCTGACAAAAATGAAGAATACAAACTAAAAGGTAGAATAAATGCAAGTATTAGATAAGACTGGAAAATAGAGAATTACGAATTAGTTTGACTTCTTTCTTTGCTAATTGAAAAACCTCTGTTTCCCTGATGGAAAGAGAGGTGGGTTTACATTTTATCTTCTTATTTCAGGGCTATGCTTAACCCAGTGAGAGAAATTGTAGTTCCTATGCCTTTCCTGTAGCAATGAAAATTCACAAAGAAAAGTTTCCCAGGAAGGCCATAGAGTTACCAGATTTGGGCCCAGGAGCCCCCTGCAAGGACAGGTGTTTTTTGTTCAACCCATAGTTCCAGTGCCCACAAAGTACTTTGTGCTGGAGCTTGTGCTGTTTTGCAAAGCAGCTGCAACAGGTAAGAAGAGTGTTTACCCACAGCAAATGCCCTACTATAGGATAACATAAACTATCTCCTTCCCCTCAGGTCCCAGAAGTATAGTAATTGAAAACCACTGTTGGATTTTTAAATAGGAAGAATGGGCTTGAAATGTGCCCTTTTTACCTACTTTCCCTGTAAGATTGAACAATTCCCAACATCTTGTTTATAAATTAGTGAACTAACTGTTTTAATCTATTTTCTGATAGCCCCCAGTGACTTCTAGTCAAATACAGTCCTTGGATGAAATCCATAATGTCAATCACTTGAACATATTTAAGCAGGAATCTATGTTATTGTGGTGGCTGCCAGAGTTGTGGTAAGGTCAGGGCTCATTCTGAGCACGTACAAGAAAACAATTCTCTGTCCCCTTCATGGGATCCTACTATCCTGTTTTCCCTTTTAAAAGAATCATTTGATCAAAAGCCAAAGATATACCCTGATAATTTTATATGATTTTAGTATTCTATTCTCTAGAATGAACACATGATTGGAGATTAGGAAAATTAAGTGTATTAAAAGAGTAGGCATTTTCCTTCCCTCTCAGTGTCTCAGGCAATAGATACTTGATACATATATTTGCTAACTTGTATTGATTGCTTTCAGCTAGCATTAGGGGCAAATGTCTAAAAGTCTGCTTATTATCTACAGGTTGTCTTAGGTAGACAATGCTGGAGACAGATTCTAAAAGGAGGTTAGAGCCCTGGCTGGCTGATCATAGGTGAATCCTCATCTGTGAAATGGGGATGAGAATGTCTCGTCCACTAACTCAGTGAGGAACTATCACTGAAAATGATAAATGATACATTCAAGTGGAAGTTCTTGGTGAATAATGAATTTCCTCCTAAATGTAATATATTGATGTCACCTCAGTGGTGAAAATAAAGGAAAGAAAACAAGGAAATATGACATCCATACATACTAACGATGAGAAAGGCAAAGGCCTTAGTGACAAGTCGTGGTGTTAGTTCAGGTCTATAGTTAAATTCCTGATACAGCCAGATGATCTATCTTATTTTATACCACTACCTGTGATTAATCAGGATTTATGGGTTTTTGCAGTTTAACTTTTGAAAAAGCTTGTATTTGATGTTCAATCCAGAAAATTTGGCAAACACAAAAGTATTTAGAAATTAAAAATCTCAAAAACATTACCATGACATGATGTTAATATTTCTCTATACTTCCATTCAGTCTCTTTATCCTCGCATGTATGCATACATAAATATATAATTTATATTTAGTTAATATTTATATCATATAGTTCAGCCTTTGCATCCTATGTTTTTTAAAAGAGTGAGTGTGTGTGTGTGTGTGTGTGTGTGTGTGTTTTATGTAATTGTCGTTTGAGTTTTATTTCACATTATCAGGGAATTTTTCTTTCCAAGACTAGAAATTTAATAAGATGTTCTTCTATTTCTTTGTTATTCTAATGTTTTGCTCTTTTGAGACCCACTGCAATAGAGTTGGTACCTTTTTGACACTTGAGAAAACTAATTTACAAGCTTATTTTGAAAATTCTCTATGTTTATATAGCACAGTATACAAAATGTGACAAGTATTTACTCAAGCGTCCCTATTGATGTCCCTACAAGGCATAGCATACCTGTATGCTGACTTATTGAATGTTACTTTCACCACCTCGTCTGTGACAGGATTAGTAATAGACAGAACTTCCTAATATTCTAGAAGAATGTGAGGGGCATATGTCTTTCATTTCCTGTGAGGCAGTAGTGGATATTTATCTATGGAATGTGTTGAGTCTCTACTACACCTCTAGATCGCTATGCCAGAAGAGATCATCCAAGGGAAAGGATAGAGTTTGAGTTTGCCATATTCTATGGGATGGCTTGTTATAAATAGCTCCCTGGGAAGAGTTATTTGAAATAGGATCACAAAAATGACATAAGGAGAGGAAACATCTCTCATTTGATGGGAAACAATATCTCTAGCTCTATCTCAGTCTCTAGATTCTTTTGACTCTAATTCAAAATGCTATCTGAATTTAAAGGAGAGTCATTATATGTAATAGTTTAATTATTTCCACTTTTTTTTACAATATGGATGGATAACATGAGATACATGAGACCATAGGATTTTATAATTCAAAAATTCAAAAGTGGGGTGCATTTTGAGCTAAGAACAAGACTGTCAAATCACTCAAATGGTAATTGCCAATCTTAAAATACAGAAACAAAATATAAAATATAAACTATATATATGTATATATTTATATACCAAACCTTAAATGATATATTTATTTTTAAACTACCTGCAATATGAGCCAAAAGATAAATTTTAAAACTAATACCTGTGCTCTATTGTAACTGACATTTCAGCTATTCCATCTGACAACTTTCTCTAAATTTTTGGTCACTGAAAATAAACCAATATAGAATCCGATTCCTGAGACAGAAAGTAAAAAAGAATGAGTAATTCAAGTTATTAAAAAAAAAAAAAACTGGAGTTTAAATTCAAGTTGATTTTAGCTTAACAGAACACACACACACACACCCACACACACACAGAACCTGGGCCATGGTTTCTTTATTTAAAAATTTTGTAGAAAGGGGCGCCTGGGTGGCGCAGTCGGTTAAGCGTCCGACTTCAGCCAGGTCACGATCTCACAGTCTGTGAGTTCGAGCCCCGCGTCGGGCTCTGGGCTGATGGCTCAGAGCCTGGAGCCTGTTTCCGATTCTGTGTCTCCCTCTCTCTCTGCCCCTCCGCCGTTCATGCTCTGTCTCTCTCTGTCCCAAAAATAAATAAATGTTGAAAAAAAAAATTAAAAAAAAAAAAATAAAAAAAAAAAAATAAAAATTTTGTAGAAAGACTGATACTTTTAGTGTCTATAGTGAAGAATAAAATTGACTCACCAGGAAGATAAAATTAGAAATCAAGGATGAGGGTCAGATTCATCCACCCAACAATAACCAAGATTGAGGTTCCACTAAGTACTAAGACAATAATAATGGACCTTGTTTAGGAAAGGTTATTCACATTCTTTCTTGAGGAGATAACTTTTGTTGAGTCTCAAAGCCTGAGAAGAATCAGTATAGCTTGTTTGATTCTTCTTTGCCTGAGAGGCTTGTTCATTTTCTTCACAGCATTTAAGCACAGATTATGAATATTATGATTATTTGTCTTTTAACTTTTTTCTTTCTCTCCCCACACAAGAATGTAAGCTCTTGGCAGGTAGAGACCATTGACCTGAGGATAGTGAGGATGGTAAAGTTTCAGGTGATCTCAAGTGATCCAAGATAAGGTACAAATCATGCAGGGACTACTCCAGGGATCTAGGTGAAATCATGGCTTTCCAAACTAAGTAGACAGCACTGGGAATTGAGTGATGGAGACAGGTTCAATATGATGTTTTGGAGCTAAAAACAAAGGAAATCATTGATAAATTGGATGTGACAGGTGAGAGAAAAGGAAGGAAAAAGGTAACTCAGTGGGTGATGATGACTTCTGAGGTGAGTAAATTCAGAGTGAGGGACTGGTTTAGCAATAGCATCAAGAGTTGTCAGGGCACCTGGGTGGCTCAGTGGGTTAGGCAGCCAACTCTTGATTCGGCTCAGGTCATGATCTCATAGCTGGTGAGTTCAAGCCCCATGTTGGGCTCTGCACTCATGACACAAGCCTACTTGAGATTCTCTCTCTCTCTCTCTCTCTCTCTCTCTCTCTCTCTCCCTTTCTCTCTCTCTCAAAATATATAAACTTAAAACAATCTTCTATTTTGGGCATTTTAATTAAATACATCTATGAATCAACCAAAAGAAGAGGCCAAAAATATAGTTAGATATGCTAGCCTTGAGTGCCAAGTTAGACGTGACTTTACAATTAATTTCCACAGATATTTAGTAAGCACCTATTAGGTTTCAAAAAACTGTAATTCACCTTCAACATTAAGGACCTTGACCATCAAAGGGATAAAAGAACAGTAGAGGCCTGAAGAAGAAGTAAAACTATGTGGGGCAGATGTTCTGTGGTCTTAGGAATAAATTGTAGAGGGGGATGGGGGTATATGGAGGTAAGTAAAAGAAATACATGTCTTTCGTTAACTGACAGACTACTTTATAGATAGGATGTTGAGGTCAAGGTTCACTCCACTTCCAAGGTGTTAGCATGGGGATGGAGAAAGGAAACAGCATAAAAGTATATTATACTGTAGGGATCTGCGTGCCAGATGATTCCTGTTCTCATCTACACTTAAAACTGGCCATTATCCCTCCCTGACCTTCCCTCTGATTCTTCAGCCAAATGAGACATGTCCTTTCTGGTCTACTTCACAATTTACAGGGCAGACAGCACCAAGGTCAGGCTGTTCTTTCTATATAGAGTGGAGGGATTCAAAGTAAGTGTAAAACTGGTGATCTTTCTGCCTGTCCCTTTTTCTTTCTGCAACCAGAGAGCCATCTTATGATTAGGGATATGAAGAGCCAGCATAGAAGTGTTGCTCTATGATTGTGGGGTACTGTTACTAGACAGATGGTCAGTGGCTCCTCACCTTATTCTGGTTATTCTGTTTTTGTTTTTGTTTGTTTTGTTTTGTTTTGTTTTTTTGAACTAGAGGAGGAAAGTTAATCAAATGACAAGGCAACAAATCTTGGCTGGACAAAGCTCATGCTCTTTTATGTGGGGAATAATTAACCTATGAAAATCACTGATGCTGTACAATATTAAGCAGGTAATTTAGGGAGACTCAAAAAGGGGATGAAGCGTTTATATGAATATAATTAAGAAAGGCAGTTTGAGAATGTAGAATAACAGCCTGTACATCCATAAGTTTTGAAGTTTTGATTTAGAGAATAAGCAGCTTAACTCCCAGAGAAGAGCCAGTCCATATTGTCCATACTCACTGCAGAAACTAAGCATCTTGTATATTAAGCCTTACATATGAAGCAGCTTTTATGAAGAATGACTGGTGACGGGATGTTCTGGTTAAAAGAATATCCTCTTCACTGGTGAATCATTATTACTATTTATTCAAAGTGCTCTCTCTCGAAAATTTGAAGTTGCTACCACATAAACATCTATTAGCCTTTAACAGGATGATGAAGGAAAGACTTGCTAAATTGGGGGATTACACAATTCTAGATTCGTAAACATTATTATAATATGCATCATGTTCCTTGTGCTGATCACAAACCAGAATGCTCAGCATCCTGAATAAAACATTTTTTTTTTCCTGGAAAGGCAGTTTATGAGGATATCTCTAAAAGAAACTAAAATTGTTATAGATGGATATCATTAAAAGCACAGACACTGAGGTAAAAACGACAAAAAAAAAGATTTAAGGGCTACACAATTTATTAAAAGCACATTTTCTTGGCAGATATTTTGCTGTGTGGGGACAGGGCATATAGTTGTACTATTCTGCCTGACCATATTTAAGCTGAGCCATTAAAGATGCTATTGCCTCATCCAGCTGTGTTAGGACAATTAGCCATGTGACAGCCAGACAGGAGAGTAAGATGGCAACAGCCATCTCAGCACAGACATATGTCTCTTCTTCGTTACAAAAAACAAGGGGGAAGGAAAGGCCGAGTGAATTAACACTGGTAGAATTTATTATGTTACCTCCCTTCAGAGCGGTTTGTCAGTTTGGCTGGAATCCGAATCGTCTTCCATCAGACAAGAGTGTGACAGGCCTTGGGTGTTTTAATATTGTTTAAAGGTTGATTAATTGAATATCCCAGGTAATTTGAATTTAAATGTAGCAAAAGTAATGATCCTTAATTTTTAAAGTTCCTAATGAATCACAAACTCCCATTAGCTTTAAAATTAGGGCTGAAGGTTAAAGTATTTTAAAGAGAAACTGCTAAATAAATACTATGTTGCAGTGTTACCCCACCAAAACTAGAAAGGAAAACTACTATTCAAATGTTATTCATTTTACTTTAAGACATCACACACACAGGGGCATCTGGGTGGCTCAGTCGGTTGAGCGTCTGACTTTGGCTCAGGTCATGATCTCACAGTTCATGGGTTCAAGCCCTGTGCTGGGCTCTGTGCTGTGTTGGGCTCTGTGCTGACAGCTTGGAGCCTAGAGCCTGCTTCAGATTCTGTCTCCTTCTCTCTCTGCCCCTCCCCCACTTGTGCTCTGTCTCTCTCATAAATAAATAAATGCTAAAAAAAAATTAAAAAAAAAGAAAGACATCACAAAAGTAAATATGTACATTTGTATGAGTTTATTTTGGGTAAAGGTTCAAATCCAGGTGCCCTGAAGAACAAGAATGTAGTGGGTTCCTTTCTCCTTGTCATTGTCCCAGCTGGCATTATCTCCACAATGGTCCTATCTTATGAGTGCTTATCCTCTGAGTTTTAGGAATTTTAGGCTACCAAAGCAAAAGCTCTTTTAAAGTTTTCTCTCTCACCCCACAAACACTTTATAATGGATGTGGAGAGGCAGCAGCCCATCTCACTAGACATCGACAAGGCAGTAAATAAATTTTCCACTCTGGGCCTCTGCCAAAAGCAGTCATCATTCTGCAGTCCCTGCTCTCCTGGCCAAGAAAGTCACACAGAGCATTAGTCTCCGTCTCTAGATTATTGTACAGGGAGGGTGAAGAAAGTTGAATAAGAAGGGAGTAACCTTGAGCCTGGAAAGTCATCCCTGAAGGGTGTGGAAGGAAGATTAAAAAAAAAAAAGATAAAAATGATTTTCTACCTCTAATCCTCTAATATCTGTTTGAGACACTATGTACTTTAGTATCCTCAAAACATTATCCCTGACCCCTTTAAACTGTTTTTCAGCCTTTTAAAAACTATATATTTTATTATTTGTCCTTAGTTGTTTCAGCTTACTCTGCATTTTAAATCTTACTGTGATTTCCATATCTCACTTATAGATTGTTTCTCAGTCCTTCTGTAAAAGTCTGATTTTCTCTTCTAGCCTGAACCTCTAATTCTTTCCTCCTCCTCCTCCTCCCTCCTCCTCCCTCCTCCTCCTCCTCCTCCTCCTCCTCCTCCTCCTCCCCCCTCTTGTGTATTTCCCTCAATATGTAAAGAATCCAGTCTTGCTTTCTGAGTCTGGGAGGAGTAGGCTTATAAAACGTTTGGTCTCAGTGTGTGAAGTGAATGGCATTTTTATCCTCTCTTCAAAGCAGCTTTAGTGATCCTGCAATATATAATATGGCTATAGTACTCCTAATGCATGGAGACATTACTGTCACTGATGGCCTCATCAGGCACAGAACAGTCCAAATCCCCTGCCCTCGATGTTGCCTTGTATGCCATGGGTGAAGGGCTTCTCTTGCCTCTGCTGGAGCCAAGTTTTATGGAGGATGGATATGGATCATCAAATGAGATTTTTACAGTACAGTAAAGTGTGAATCTAATTGCAGCCAGAGCCAAGGAATTGTAGCAGAAAGACAGTTTCAAGCAAGAAATAAAAGAGCCAACCTGGGTCTGTTCATCTGAAGTGCTAGCCATGAGACCATTAGGATCAGGGTGCCCCAGGGCATCCCAGTTGTACAGAAACACTCAGGTGATGCCCAAGGGCATTTAATTACATTATTCTAATGTGTATTATTAATGACCATATTAAAGCACAGGCAGACAGTTGGGTAGAAATTTTAGAAGAATCAAAGAGAGCATAAATATTCATTTCCCCCCATCTTATCACTTTGCAAAAACATATAGAGCCAGCCATTCTCTCTGACACAGGCCCATATCCCAATCTTCATTAAACACAGAGCGATATGCCCTCAGGAACAGTGCTCTGTAGATATTTGCATTTTGGCATTGCCACTTTCTTCCCTGCAGAGCAGTTATTCTGCCAAATTGAGAATATTGCCCCTGATGTTTGGTGTCTCTTAGAATCAAGCCTATCCATGTTAAGTTGAGTGAAGGAGAAAGGAGAAGGGTACACCTGTTTTTTGCTATATCTTCCTCAGGGCTCAGGGAGAATCTTAATATATACTAGAATGAATAAACTTGGAATAAATGAATAAGTGAACTATAAAGTCCTTTGTTGGAGAAAATATTTTTTTTCTTACTAATTTGCATAACTGTTGGAAGGAAAAATGTCAGCCAGGACACTCACCAAAAAGTATAACTCAGTAGAGCTTTTCCTTTTTAACCAGAATGACTGAGTTGAACCATTGGTCATTAAACCAAAGGTCCAGAGAAAAGCCAAATCAAAAAAAAAAAACATTTCTGAGGTGTGATTGGCCAATACCTTATTTTTTAATGAGGTATGGATAGAAAGTCTGAAGTTGAAACAAGTATTTGTAGGGGGGTTCCTGGATAGCTCAGTCAGTTAAGCGTCCACCTTTGGCTTAGGTCATGATCTCGCAGTTCATGAGTCTGATCCCTGCATCAGGCTCTGTGCTAACAGCTGGGAGCTCAGAGCCTGGAGCCTGCTTTGGATTCTGTGTCTCCCTCTCTGGCCCCCCTCCCCTGGCTCACACTCTGTCTGTCTCTGTCTCTCAAAGATAAACATTAAAAAATATTTTAAAAAATAAAACAAGTATTTATACTTTCATTTTTTTTAAAAAAAAGGATATTTCTTACAAAATTGGAGCAGGGGAAGAAAAGGAAAGGGTGATAAGCCTATGAAGGAAGGGAAAGAGTTCTCATCTCACTAGCTGGTCTTCATAATGAGACTGCTTCATGGTGCCACAACTGGAGAGCAATCTCAGGTTTATTTGAGGATAGAATACTTAATGTTTTCTAATGATCCAAATAAGAACTTAGCATTTATATTTTTCAAAAAAGAGCTACCATTACAATATATTGTGAAAATTAAATTCACTCTAGTCATGAAGGTCATTCTTGATTTTTGCCCAGAAACAGTTTTAGAAGTGACAAAAGAGGGGCGCATGGGTGGCGCAGTCGGTTAAGCGTCCGACTTCAGCCAGGTCACGATCTCGCGGTCCGTGAGTTCGAGCCCCGCGTCAGGCTCTGGACTGATGGCTCAGAGCCTGGAGCCTGTTTCCGATTCTGTGTCTCCCTCTCTCTCTGCCCCTCCCCCATTCATGCTCTGTCTCTCTCTGTCCCAAAAATAAATAAATGTTGAAAAAAAAATTTAGAAGTGACAAAAGAGGCAGAAAGGAGGAATATTAGAGAGTGTAGACAAGGGCGTGCAAGAAGGAAGAAAGTTGAAAGGGGAAAAAAAGCAGGATTAAGAAGGGCAAATCAGGGTGACCATATGTTACTACTTTTTCAAAGGGTAAATCTGGAAAGGTATGGAAGTGATAAAGTAAAAGAGATAAAGACTTTTTTTCTTATAGAAGCTGCACGAGAAGTGAAGCTGAATGTGAAAAAGAATGAGCAGATTAATGTGTGAGGGCAGACAGAAAGGGGGGAAATTACAGCCATAAGGTAATAACGTTCGTTCTAGTGCATACCATGGGCCAGGTACCATAGTCTCATGGATAGTCAGTTAATACTCAAGCCCATTCTAATGGTGGTAGGTCTTAGGTGATAGATCATCCTGATTTTTTAGGTAAGGAGACCGAGACAAAGAAAGTTACCCAACTTGCCATCATCACAAATTGGAGGAAAGGCTAGGTTCCCAGCAGAGTCTGCTTTCAGAGTCTATGGCGTGTAGTACAAGGACTCCCACGATATATGTAGGAAGGGGACCCAGAGAAAAGGATAAAACAAGGACAGTCTGAGGAATTAATGGTGCTCAGTGTTTGGTTTGGGTAGAAAAGTGTTTTAGGCCTGAAATTGTACCAGCAGCCCTCAGCAGCCTTGCAGCAGAGAGCAGAGGCTGGGTTTGTTATGGGAGTGAGGGAAATGGATAAATAATTGATTAGGCACAGCACGCTTTGTGTGTGCAGATCTATAGGGAGGAGAGCGGTCCAAGAGGCAGAGCCAGATGGCGAGCTGTAATGTGCCCATATTAATAGATGTCTTCATTAGATGACATAGTCACAGGAGGCCAGGGCAAGTGCCTTTCAGCCATTGCCAGGGGCAGACAAGGTCTGGAGATGAAGGTGACACTTACCTAGAAGGTATTGGAAGTGGGGCACTTTGGTTGCAACGGGAATGGAAATATAGAGGCTTCCTCCTTCACAGTGAGAGAAGAAACTTCTATTTCTAAAATAGTCATTACTCTCTTCGTGAGTCCATCTCCAGATATATGAAATAACAAGGCTCTCCTATCTACTCCATTGCCATCTGCATCCAGGATACAAATCTCTTTCTTCGCTGCATTTCTGTGAACACTGCTTTCCATTGTTTTCCCCCAAGTACAGCTTCTCCCCTCTCCCTCCGCTCGTTGATTTCCATCAAACGCCCTTACCGGCTCTCTTCCTGGACATTTACTTCCTGGCCACAACCTCTTGCACTTTCTTTGCTAATATTATTACACTCTGTCACAACTGCCAGTAGGCTGGTCCTGTATTAGTGGACAGTTAATGGTCAACTCAAAACTATTAAGCAAATGTTGAGGCTGAAACTTTTATATTATATGTGAATTAATATTGGTGACATTAAGCTTAAATACCCTTGAAATGTTGCTGAGCAGATGTTGAATGTTTCAAGGACTTTGGCTCTCTGTACTTTTATATATGCAGAGACACATACACACATATTACTCCTCCAGAGATTAAATATTTTGTCATAATTGGAATTCGACATAGGCCAGAATAGAGAAAAATTTTAGCAGAATGATGTTTGGTTTGCACAGCTATTATCACTGACAAATAATGATGCACCCAACTACTGCTCTAGATTACCCCCCACCCCACACCCACACACACACACCCAGGGGGAAAAATGTTATTCATAACACAGTGTCCACGTTTTAGAACATTAATGATAGTACATAATTTACTGAGCACCTACAGAGTATACTGATGGTGCTGGGTGTCATGGAATTTAGAAAAGTTGGTCAAGGAGCTTAAGCTATCAGAGAGAATGTGTTGTATCCTAAACTCTAAATCATAAAAACTTTGAATCAACAGCCTATGTCTCCACCATAGAGTGATTATTTCTATCATAGTGGAAGTGTAAAAATAATTGCCTAGACTTCATTTAGTTTCTGATTCTTTTTCCAGCTTAACCAGAGTTCCCTACACTCAGATTGCCAAACATATCTAGAGCTGTATATTAGGAGGTAGTGAGGAGGTGAGCAGGACCCACACATTGCTTCTTCAAATGGGGAGGTGTTATGTTTGTGTTCAGAATTGATTGTTTGCTCCATGACAGGGAAAGCACTTCCCTGGGCATTGCCTTAAAGGCAGGGCTCAGGGCACTCTTGGGTTACATGGGAGAGACATTTACCTACAGAGGTGAGCCTAATTTTATCCAACCAAAGTTTTAAATAGATATGAGATTTGCTTGATTTTTCCTGATTTCAGAACATAGTTTGGTAAAATCCTTTGTCTTGCTGATAATAGATCTCAAAATTTCCTAACAAGCTTGACCTAAATGGAAGCAACTGGGAGGAGATTTTGTGTCTATATTTTGTCCCTTATTCAGCTGGAGTTTTCAGTGAGTCTGAAAGTACTATTTTACTTTTATTTGCAGAATGGTTTTTCTTTTTAAATTTTTTAATGTATATTTTTGAAAGAGAGAGCACAAGCGGGGAAGGGGCAGAGAGAGAGGGAGACACAGAATTCTAAGCAGGCTCCAGGCTCTAAGCTGTCAGCACAGAGCCTGACAGGGGCTTGAACCCACGAACCATGAGATCATGACCTGGGCTGAAGTCAGAGGCTTAACAAACTGACCCACCCAGGCGCCCACAGAGTCCTTTATAAAAGAGATCTCGATAAGTTTTACAGTCATCAATAATATTCTAAATTAGGGATGATTTTGACCATGCTTAGAATTTTCTAAATTTTTTTTTAAATGTTTTTATTTATTTTTGAGACCAAGAGAGGCAGAGCATGAGCAGGGGAGGGGCAGAGAGAGAGGGAGACACAGAATCCAAAGCAGACTCCAGGCTCTGAGCGGTCAGCACAGAGCCCGACGCGGGTCTTGAACTCACGGACTGTGAGATCATGACCTGAGCCGAAGCCGGACGCTTAACCGACTGAGCCACCAGGCACCCCTAAAATTTTCATTTCTAAATAACTACTTTTTAACATATCATCTATAAACTGCATTTTGCCCTCAATTTATCTTTTGAGCCCCCTAAACTATTTGTATACAACCTGTGGCAGTTACTGCCACACTCTGCTACTCCTCTCTTCCCTTAAGGCTGTTCATTTCTACTTTTGAATTAAGATACAAGATGCATTCCTATTCAGAAACCAGTTCTAGCCTCAAAACACACACACACACACACACACACACACACACACACAAAACAAACAAACAAACAAAACACACACATACAAAAAACACAAAAAATCCAAAAACAAAAAACAAATAAAAGTGAAACAAAAAATAATAATAATTAAAACAAAACTATAAAAAGGACTTTGAGTTCTTCGTTATTAAATACCAAGCTTCAGTCTTTCTACAAATATTGTGTGTTTATTACCAGACCCTTTGTCCAGATCCTGCCCTCCTTTTCCTCCATTTGCTACATAGAAGGCTTGGTAGTCAAGAGAGGAAGAAATCATTGTGGTTGAAAGTACCAGCTTTAGAGTCAAGAGTGCCTAGGTTAAAATTTCAGCTCTGCCACATTCTAGCTCTGTGATTTTAACTACTTTGTTTGAACCTCAGTTCCCTCATCTGTAAAGTGGGGTGAATAATATCACCTCCTTTTATAGTCACTATGAGGATTAAATGTAATAATGCATGTAAAATGCTTCACTTACCTGGTGCATAGAGAGAATTCAGTAAATATTACTTGTTATTAGTATTACCATTCCCCCCAGGCCGTTATTCCCTGTTGCCTGAACCCCTATATTCTGACCTCCATTGAACAAAAGTTTCTTGAATACCTACCTACTATGACTAGCTCCCAACTTGTCTCCTTGGTGTGGATATATTTTCACTTTGGATAGCTTAAAAATAATAGTACTTTTAGTTTCTGTTTGATAAAGTTTGGTGTAAAATTACTTTCTTCTCCTTCCTGGAAGGTTTCACAGAAGACCTCAACAAATGTTGGGGCCAAACTACTTAGACATTTATTCTGAGATGCTCTTCCCCAAGGTCATTGTCTTGGTATTTTACAAAAGAACAAGATATTTAGACCAATATCTGGTTTCTTTCCTGTTTATTATAATTAAAAGAGACTCAAAGAAGGGGCTAATCACTGGATGCTAATGTACCTTTAACTCACAGCAAAGAACATAGCTCTGTAATTATGTTAAGTGAATAAGAAATGATTTCTGTAAACATGCTAATTGGCTGAAATTTTGAGGTCAAAGCCAATTCTCTAAGAAATTGTTGAACTATGAAATCATTGTCAGGCAAATATTTTATATAAAAAATCATCTCTAGTAAATATTTTATCAACATGTTATAGTTTGTGTGTGACAATACTATATACAAATATTTACCTGTCAAAATAGGTGACAGATAAATATTAACATGTATGAAGATCTGTAAGCTAGAATTGACCAAAAAGAAAGAGAGAGAGAGAAGAAACAGAAAAAACAGCTTCTTAAAATATCAAGATGCAGAATATTTAAAGAAGTTACCATGAGAAATGGGACAATAATGTAACCCACCTAATAAGTCATTTGGACACTCTGGGGAGTGCTTAAATTAAAAAAGTAGCAAGTAGGCAAAGGGAGCTATAATAATAAATCCAGGAGACCGCAGAATAAGAAGCATGATACCAATTATTAATATCTGGTGAATAAATACTTCTGTAGTAGACTCTAATATAAAGAAAAGAGTGATAAAACCAAGTATACATTTCTTCTGAATGTGATGAAAATATTGTTAATAAAGCAAAATTCAACTGAGTAAACTTTAAAGATCTTATTGGCTTATTCAATGATTCATGAATCGACAGCATCCCATCTAGCTTGGAAAGGAGCTCCAGAGAGCTGTGCAAAATGAAAGGCTTTTCTAGGCAGAAGGAGGCAGGACCAGGAAATTGCTAGCAAAGAGTGGATTGTTTGCAGCAAGGTTACCTTTCTTTAGTGGGTGGCAAGGATCACCTTTGTCTATCAGACAGACTACCTCACTCCTGAGAGAGGTCCAAACCATAGTTAAATTAGGCATTAAATCTTAAGTCTCCGTTTGCTGATGTGGGCTTAACACAAGTGACTCCATTTCGATCCTGTTCTTTTTTTTTTTTTTTTAACAATATGAATGACGAAGGAAACAATGTTATCAAACCAGTCTAAACATGTTGGGTAAAATTTCTTTGTAAAGACGTTCTCAGAGGGTGGCTGGGTGGCTCAGTTGGTTAAGTGCTTAAGTGTCAGACTCTTGATTTCAGTTCAGGTCTTGATCTCATGATTCATGAGATCGAGCCTGGCATGGGGCTCTGTGCTGATAGTGCAGAGCCTGCTGGGGATTCTGTCTCCCTGTCTCTGCCCCTCCCCCACTCACATGTGCATGCATGAATGCACCCTCTCTCTCTCTTTCTCTTTCTCTCTCTCTTTCTCTCTCTCTTTCTCTCTCTCTCAAAATAAATAAATAAACTTAGAATAAAAGAAGTTCTTATAGAAATAGGTATAGGAAACATTATGCCTTTCATTTTAGAATAAATAAGGTTATGTCACGATTTTTAATTTAATTTTTAAATTAATTCACTTTTGTTTAAATATTAAGATGAAATCAGAAGCCAGTTGAGACAGAATGGACACAGTTTGGAAGGAGGGCCTGGCAGTGTGACATAGGGTTAGTTGGCAGTGTCGTTAAGATGATTTATCCGTTGATGATTTATGTGCTGTAGAACAAGCAATGCAAGACAGCACAATCCCTGATTTAGAGGTTTTCAATCTAGGTTGGAGAAAAACAACTGCAGCATAAAATTTATCCGCTGATAAGATGTCAAATCTGAAATGCAAAGCTCATTGGCATTTATGCCTCTGGGTTTTTGGGGGTAGAAGTGAAAACCTGGTGAAGGAGAGAAGCCCTTGGGCAAAGGGTCAAAGAAGCAACGTGGTAAGGCAGAGGAGGTCAGAGAAGGAGCGAGAAGAACTCTAAGTGGTGCAAACAAGGTCGACTATCAACACTAAAGCTGCAGCTCTCCACCTTTTGTTCACTGTCTCTCCTGGCTCTGGAGAGAAGATGCTAAGAAATTCACACTCGGTAAATAAGGTAACTGAGGTCCTGGAAGTGTAACACAAAGCTTGCTTGCCATGGTGAATGATAGGTACACGTTAATAAACTTCATTAGAAAGGTAATGAAAGAAGGGTTGTTTAGTTTTCAGAGGTGCTATGGTAATGTTAGCAAATCAACCTGAAATGATCACCAAAAAGAGACAACCCAGCACAGTACTAACAGAAAATATTTGTGGAGCATTTGATGCAGGCCAGGCATGAGTGAATGCTCCACCACACTTTTAATCTTTGCAGCAAGCTCTGACGGAGACAAGATTTTTATCGCCACTTGCACATCATGAAGAAACTGAGGCAGGGAAAGGTTGGGTGATTTTCCCTTTCGTGCTGTATTTGAATCCTCGTGTTTTCAGGGCAAAGACAAGATTCATAGAAATCATGCTCTCATGTAAAGGTATGCCAGGACCTGGATGAAACTCCAAATTTCTTCTCTTATAATATTTTTCTTTTTTTCCTGTCAAGCTGTCTTCCCAGATTGAAACTTTTCTTACTCTGTGAGTGTAAAAAAATAAAACTAAATGCAAAACAAAGCTGAAACATAAAATGGTCAATTGGAAGCAAAGCATCAATGGTAGGAATTGCATTCAATGCAGGTTGGAATTTCTGGAGGAAGATTTTGTTTCCCCAGGGCATTCTGGAAACAGAGTTATTTACCAAAGCCCACTACACAGGGATGTTTTTCCACCTAGCAAGGCTGACACAGAATGTATGCTGTACCACCTACACCTGGTGAAACACTTCTTCTCCTTGTCCTTGGGGCCTGTTTGCTTGTTTTCAGTCACAGAGGCAAAGGAACATTAACTGAGTGATTCAGAGACATTCATTACACCAGCATGGAAACAATACAGGTAGAAATAAATGGTGCTTTTAGGGCATGAGAAAATTAAAGGAGGAATTGTACTCAGATGCCCACAAAGGAATTAAGTGATATTCATATTACACTTTATGTGGCTTTCTTTCCTAGAGGAATTATCTCATCTTCATTGCTATACTCCCAGTGTTTAATACAGTGAGTGGTAGTGGAGGAATTTGATAGATATTTATTGAACTAAACTGAAAAGGGCCAAAGAAAAAAGTTGTATACATAGCAAAACACATAAGCAGTGGAGATACTAAGAAATAGATCTGTGTTCTGCAAACCCCCTCCCCCGGGAATTTTCTGGGGTGGATGTATACACATGTACAAGAAAATCACAAGTGGCTTAAGGAATATAACGGAGGAAAACTTTTTTGCCTTATTTCTGCTGGGTTCTTTGGCTGGCTTAATAACTAAATAAGACATAATAATGAGATAAAAAACAAATTCAATTACCTATGTACAGAAGCCACCCCCCCCCCGCCCCCAAAGAGTTCCCCAGGAATGGATAGGAGGTAGGAGTCTGGAACTTCCAAAGGGAGGAAGACAATGCTCCAGAAGATGGGAAGAGCAGAATGGTAAGCAATAGTTCCCGTGTCAGGAGAAGTCCTTATGTTAAAAAAATAATAATAATAATAATATAAAACAAAAAAAATTAGTTTTGGTAATAGCTTTCTTCCTGGTACAGACTTCCAATCTAAATTCATTTAGGCATTTAAGGGGGAGGCAAGAAGCTCCTCCCGAGTCTGTTGGGCCTAGATCATCCCTAGCTTGAAATCATCTACATGCCAAAGTGACAGCCTGCCCTGAACCCCATCAGGAATTCTATAAAAGAAAACAAGATTTAAAATTTAAAGTGGCAAATTAGTAATATTGATGAGGAACATTGAAAAGCAACCTCTCTTAAGGATCTTTGAACTGATGAGGGCTTATCCCAAGATTCTAGGGAGACATCTGGAGATATAAGGCTGAAAAAAGGAAAAGATGGCAAATTTTTAGTGTGATGTGGCACCCAAAAGGCTAATGTTATTTTTGGAAGCACTCTATTTAGAGCATTTCATCATGGAATAGAGGGTGACAGTTCCACTCTCAATGACATTCATGAGACCTATTCTAGAATGCTCCATTCGGTTTGGTTTGTCTGACTACCAAAAATAAGGAGACATGTTGGAAGGGATCCAAAGAAAAGTTTCACAATTGATTAGGGGAAAGAAGCTGACTTATGGGAAAACTTTGAAAGAATTATGTCTGTACAACTTGGCTCAGGAAGGTATGTATGTACGTGTTTGAAAGCCATAAACACTTAATGGAGGGAGAAATAATTTAAAAAGGATACAGGTAGAACTGTACAGTGAAATGGGTTGTGAAAAGAGAATCTAGCTTATTTGTGTGGAAATTGGGTGGTGATTAATGACATCTAGTATGTGGGTAGAATAATTTGGAGGTGACATTGACTTGGAAGTGGTCAATGTCCTGAAGTTCAAAGGCTGAAACATACCTTCCAAGCACATCCAAGAGAACAGTGGGAAGTAAGGTGAGAGATGAAAGGATTTGATATCACTTTAGATGCTTTCCATTTCAAATTATGGTTGACATCATAGTTATGGGTATCATAAGCATGTATTACATTTAAGTTTAGGCTGTTGTAATCCCAGGTGTATTAAAGTACCTTACCTTTTCTGCCCTCTTTTGAAAAACTTTTGAGAAAAACTAAAGCAGTTGCAAAGCTGCTTAATCTACAGATATTTGTAAATACTATGCAAAAATATTCACTACTGGGGCTCCTGAGTGGCTCAGTCAGTTGAGCATCAGACTCTTGATTTCAGTTCAGGTCATGATCTCACAGTCCTGGGATTGAGCTCCACATTGGGCTGTGCACTAACAGTGTAGAACCTACTTGGTTTTCTCTCTCTCTCTCCCTCTCTCTGCCCCTTCCCTCCTCATGCTTGCTCTCTTTCTCTCTCTCTCCCTCAAAATAAACATGAAAAAAATCATTATTGTTAAAATTGATGTGAAAATAACTCAAATATCTAATATATTCAAAATAATATTGGCTGAGAAGCTAGTAATGTTAAGACATGCATTTGTAGTAAATTCATGTTCAGACAATTGTCATATTTTGCAGAAAGTTTTTGCATGTATTTATTAGTTATGAATTTGGGGCATCCTCTTCCTTTTGTTAGATTGCCCTCTTCAGCTGCTTATATTGGGCCTCCATTTCTCAGTACTGAGCTAGGAGAAGTAAATTCAAATTAAGCAAGGTAGGCAGGTGACTTAAGGTGTAGTAGGTAAAGGAAGAAATGAAAAGATGAACAAAATGGCAGTAAAATAGGAGCGTTACTGGTTGGTCTGTGTGATAAGATTGACAATAACTTTTACATGTTAAAGACAGCAATGCTCTTAGAGTTCTTTACACACCCATCTTTGACAGTTTCAGACCACATAGAAATCATACCTTGTATTCTAGAAGAGCTCCTTTGTATCTTTCTTCAAATTCTCTAATTCAGAAAACTCTTAATCTTGTCTGAGAATTGACAGTTGGAATAAAAATGTTTCACTGCTTTGTTTCCTCTTCTGGGCATACAATCAAATTACTATCTTTTCCCCATAGTTTTTATTGCCCTTTGCTAACATATGCTCTCTGTGTATATTAATATTATCAACTTCCACATGAAAATTAAGAATCCAGAGGGGCGCTTGGGTGACTCAGTTGGTCAAGCTTCCAACTGTGGTTTAGGTCATGATCTCGCAGTTTGTGAGTTCGAGCCGCATGTTGCGCTCTGTGCTGACAGCTCAGAGCCTGGAGCCTCCTTTAGATTCCCTGTGTCCCTCTCTCTGCCCCTCCCCTGCTCATGCTCTGTCTCTGTCTCTCAAAAATAAATAAATGTTTAAAAAATATATCCAAAAAAAGTATAGGTTTCTACCAGCAAAGCCTCAGAGCATTCTTACTGATTAAGAAAGGGACATGAGGGATGAGCTTCCAGTTCTGTTGTAGTCCCCTGTGGAAATTGCAATGACCTAGGGGTGGGGGAGGGAGGGATAACTCTGACTTTACTAACCATGGTCCTACCTGGAATTTCTGATAAAGGTACACATATATATCTTAGAGTGAAGTATTGATAATCATGAAATATTCTGGGCTAATGTTAGTTTTGTCTACCTCTGTTCAATTATCATATATAATCATCTATCTTTAAATTTCTCTTATATACTTACCACTGATCAAGTGTTGTAGGTATACCTACATGAGGTAGACTTGCTCTATGCCCTTCATTAATTACCATATATTTGGGAAGAAAAGTTGGAACAATTAGAGGAGAAATTCAAAGGTATTTTATTGCAGCAGAAATTGCTAATGAAATATGAAATATTCAGGGGCGTTCCACTTTCTTTCTGAAAGTCTCCAAGAAAATAGTGTTTACTGGCATGATTTAAGGTGGGAAGGTAGGAATAAAGACATGATGGTGAAGAACACTTGGGCAAACGTAAGAGACAATGCTGGACAAAGAAAGGTCCATCTTGGGAAGCAACAAGTATCTTCTGACTTTGTAGCAGGACCTCATTATGGTATATTCTTCACTAAACAGTTCTTGTCTCTTTCTTGACAACAAATATTACCATCAAGTCCTGTTTCTAACTTATTAGGGTAGAAATGGAAATAGGAATTAATTCTTACTGTAGTGAAAGTCAATCCACACACCTGACACTCAAATCTTCTGAGTAGAGATGTTAGATGCATCCAGTGGATTGGATAGAGTACTGTAGTCTTATATTATCTCTTATTCTTACTCTTAGGTATAGTGTCTCCCTATTAATGCCAATTACATTAAACTCATTTCACCATTGATTTAGGTAGTTACTTATCTAGCATTGCCATTTAATTGATTTTTGAATCCTTCTTGATTCAACTGAAAGTTTTGGGGGCCTGGAATAAATCTGACATAAAGCTAAG
Source organism: Prionailurus viverrinus (assembly GCF_022837055.1). NCBI lineage: Eukaryota > Metazoa > Chordata > Mammalia > Carnivora > Felidae > Prionailurus > Prionailurus viverrinus. The sequence continues at coordinate 96,104,264 of NC_062569.1, forward strand.
TACACAGTAGATACTAGAAAACATGTGTTGAATTTAATGAAATTAAGGGGCTGTCCTTTGTTTTCCCCTCTCCCCCAACTTTTCTTTGGGAGGAGACAAAATTCTCACCTCTAGAGGTGATATGGGTAGGGCAGGCTTCATCTCATTTCATATATACACAGTTGATTCAATCATGTATTGATCTACTCCATTTACATTTTTGTTATGATGCCTTTGACTGTGCCCTGACACCCTATCAAACCTGGTCTGTAGAAGCTGGGGATGAGGTGTCTTATTTCATCTGTAGAAAGTAATCAAAAGTGTTAGCTAGCACACTGCTTTGCATACAAGGGGTGTTCAACAAATGACAAGAATGATGATAAAGATCTTGTCCTATCTCAGGGGAAAAAAAAAATCAAGGGAAATAGGCCTTGGCTGATTACACTATCTTTAATGCTTTTATAGATTTTACTCCTTTCAATCCCTCTGTCATCTTCTGATGCGTTGTTTAGATATACCCTTTGAAGCAACTTGTCCATGGACATATGGGAAATTACCTTGTGCCTTCAATATTGTTATGATAAATATTTCATTTTTCTCTAGCTTCAAATTCCTTTTGGCATATAAGGGTTTTTCCTTTTCCTGAGTCTTAATACTGTTATAGATTCAAGAAACATTTGTACATACTCTTTTTCATCTCTTCACATATCTGTAATAAAACCCAGCTTTTATCTCGCTGCCAGGAACCCCAGTGACCCTGGATCAGCTTTATACAATATAAAGTTCATTGGTTTTAAAACTGAAGTGTCTCCTCTTTCTTTCCCTATAAACATTCCTTCTGCCACATCTCCCAGAGATTAAGTTAAAATCTTCCTACCCCTCACAAAAAACAATAATACGTTTGCAACTGGGTATAGAGAGGCCATGTTATACCTCCTGGGCACTCAGAAAATACAATCTCAAGGCTCTGAGAGGAATAGAAAACCCTGATAATGCTGATCCCTTGTTTATTATTGTATGTCCCCATGTTTCAGGACAGTAGCATTCTAGCACTTGCTTCTGTTCCACTTTTGATACTCCATAATCATACTCAGAAAAGCTAACCAGTCATCTAAAGCAATTCCATATCTGACTACAACCTCAGAGGTAAAAGGTCATTATATTTGCCCACTGCAATGTAGCGACAATGCCAACTTTGACTTCAGTGTTCTTGAACTCAGACAATTTGTGTCAATGAACCATGAGAAATGTGAAGATTTATTACAAAGTAGGGTCAACTTAAAATACACTAAGGTACATATAGGAATGAATCAATAAAAGAAAATAATTTGAAAGTAAAGAAATAAAATATGTATGTACTTGAAGGAAAAGAATATAACTTCAGTGACATTGCTGTTACTGTACAGTTCACCTCCTGCCTTGACTGACAGATAAAGCAGTCTTGTGTGAATGTGAAGTGACTTCTCATCTCTGAAACTTTCCCTTTGCAGTGAAATCTCTGGCAGGTCCCTTCAGCTCCCTTGGTGGGAAAGAAGAAAGTGAGATTACAGAGAGACAGGAATACCTCCCTTTCCTTCAGCTCTTCACTGTGGTTGTGTTCCTTTTATTTTCTTTTGTTCTCTTTGATAGTGTTGATAGTGTTTGTTGTTGTTGTTGTTGTTGTTGTTGTTGTTGGACTACCAAGGTTTATTCAGTTTCTGAAAAAGAATTAAAATGAGCCCATTACACAAATATGTTTATTATAAAGAGAATAATGCTAGAAAGGGGATTACACACTGAGGAAATATTTTTAACATAAATGTTGCCCTTCTCGTATATGGAACTTATGTTGAGTGTTTGTCTTTATTTTTATGACCACAAAATGTTATGTTTTTATGACCATGAATGTTACTTAGTCAAGTGGTATCCTACAAAATTTCTACATAGAAAGCTCTTACAAGGGGCAGTATCACAAAGAGAAGGAAATGAAATGATAAGGGACGGGATTTGAAGCTGAAATATGCCTGGGGCATGCAGGATTTTTTAGTTAGATTCTGTTTATAGAGAAATTTTTTGGATGTAGGTCTGATGGAGAATAAAAGCCATTGCAAAAAGCATAGAATTCCTAGATCCCTTCCATCAGGTTACATGTATCTCAAAAATATAAGGAATAAGCAACATTGGCCTTTAAAACTAACGAAACTTGTATTGAACTAACATTTAGGGCAAGTGTGTTACTTTTCAGTTAAAAATAGTGGTATAGATCAAAAATTCAATGGTAGCTAAATGGTTTTATTATAACTACCTGGTTGGAAATAAATGAATATATATATATATATATATATATATATATATGTGTGTGTGTGTGTGTGTATGTATATATGTATGAATATATATGAATATATATGTATGAATATATATATGTATGTATGTATATATGTATGTATATATATACATATTCCAACCAGGTAGTTATAAAACCGTTTAGCTACCATTGAATTTTTGATCTATGCCACTATTTTTAACTGAAAAGTAACACACTTGCCCTAAATGTTAGTTCAATATATATATATATATATATATATATATATATATATATATATATTCTCCTAAACTGATCCAAAAGGATCTACCAATTATTAGACACCCAAAACAATTTGTTGAGACCCATCCATATAGCTCCTTGTAGCATTGACTTCAAAACTATCGTCTTTAAAAATGGCCCAAATTCTTTTTCTAACCAGGAAAATGCTATGGGGAGGAAAAAAAAATGTGAGTCTTTTCTAGAATGTCATTAACAGCTACTGGTAAATGACAGAGTGCCAGTAAAACTGCACCTGGTGAGCTTAATTCAATATTGGGAAACTCAGTGCACTCTTTTTTTATTCCTTTGTCATCATTGCAGTACACACAGCTCGTATTATTCTCCTGAGACCTGCTGGCCGAGCTCATTGACTTGTACTGCTATACTGCTTTTTTGATCCCTAACATAGGAACTACCTAATGTACATAATAAAACTTATAGCATCTTCCTGACTTTATCTCATTAATCTTCTTAACTAAACAAAACCAATTTGCCTCCTCGCTTCACCTTTGTCCTTCAATTAAGAGCTTGTTTTCTTACCTTTAACTCTTTTCCCTCAGTTCAGCTTTAGTGGAATGGACTGCTATTCCTCCTTTCCCCACACTCTCTGTCACTGCCCTAAGTTGTATGGTTGGAGAAGAGTTCTTCCCTTTTCCCTGACAAATAAAAGGCTAGCCTTTTGTGGTTTTAATTCAGCAGAGGTTGCATAGACACATGTCATCGGTGCCATGCTATATTATTAACATTAATATTAATTCTTACTTTAAAATGCTGTCATTGCTTAACTGTGCATTGGGAAAGGAATATTACCAAGCAGGATTCAAAAATTCCCGTCGTGAGTTTTCCTTGCTTCCAGACAGTATCTGATCTTGAAGGCAAACGGATGAAATGGTAAAAAAAAAGTCCAAAATCTGGGAGGCAGATATTTCATAAAAGCCTTGAGAGTGACTAAAGATGGACACTGCTAGTCCCCTTCTCTGTTCTTCATACCGTACCAGTGGAAAAGCAAAGCACTGTGATTTTTCTTGATGATTGCTCATGAACTGTAGTCACATTTGTTTTGAAGGGGAGAGCCAAAACTGGCTCAGTTGTTGAAGGCTTCATTTTATCTAGTTCATTTCTTCTACCGCTTATTGTCTGCTACCCAAGTAAGTCATTTTAGTTCTTCAAGGATAGTTAGAACCAAATTGAAGACATCAAGACATTAGGGAAATCACAATTACTATATTCCCCATTTTCTCTTCTTCCCACACTCTGCCACAACAGTCCTGGCACTTAATAGACTTTATGATGGAATGATGAATGAATCCATCATTTAATAACTAATTAGTATATGGTTAGATCTTCTTGATCTTCTAGAAAAATGGTAATTTGTGTAATATGCTGAAAAATGTCAAGTATAACAATCATAATCCCAAGTTAATTTACTTTTTTAAAATATTTTTTAATGTTCATTTTTAAGAGAGAGAGAGAGAGGGAGAGAACAAATGAGGGAGGGGCAGAGAGAGGGAGACACAGAATCTGATACAGGCTTCAGACTCTGAGCTGTCAGCACAGAGCCTGATGCGGGGCTTGAACCCACAAACAGTGAGATCATGACCTGAGCCAAAGATGGACGCTTAACTGACTGATCTACCCAGGTGCCCCAAGTTTATTTTCTTTTTAAACATTTTGAGAAATATTTTCAATTAAGATATAATTGGATTTTGTAGGTGGGCTTGGTTTATTCACATAATCATAAATTATAAATATATGAACTGTTAGTCTTGTCCCTATTTGCCTATGTATCCACTGTTGATTATAACTTAGAACTCAATGGCTTGGCTCCATTTTGCCTTGATGTTTATATAGGTTTCAGTACTCAATCTCATAAAAGCTTTATCTTATCTTATTATCTTTCACTGGAAAACAGTATTTGAAAGATGCTACATAGAAGTGAATTAAATTTAAACCTTTGATCAAAATATTCCATGACTGTATGCACATAATTTCCTTAACTATAATGCTAAAAAGTTATGAATTTGAAATAACATTTCCCTTGCTCTCAATTTAAAAAAAATTTGGACTTTTCCTATATTAAAAACAAATAATAAGACTAAGGGTTCCAATGCTGTCTTGATGTGTATTGGCTTTTAAACAGTAAATATGTACTGGAGCACCTGGGTGGCTCAATTGGTTAAGTGTTTGACTTTGGCTCAGGTCATGATCGCATGGTTTATGAGTTCAAGCCCCACATTAGGCTCTGCACTGACAGTGCAGAATCTACTTGTGTTTCTCCCTCTCCTTCTCCCTCTCCCTCTGTCTCTCTGCCCTCCCCCCAGAAAAAATAAAAAAGAAAACTCCATTACATATTTACTTTTAAAGCCAAGCGTATTGGTGTATATGTGGCTTGACTGAACAAATTCATTGAGGTATGCAGAGACCTAATTTGTATCACTATATCCTGCTTGGAAGCAGTCATATTCTATATCTATGTCCATTACTGACAGTGGCTTTATGTATGTACTCCTTTCTCTAGCCCCATAGAAAGGACAACACAAAACTTGTCATTTCTCCTTAAACAAATATCATTTCCATACTGCCACAGTGAATGGAGATAGCTTGGGTAAATTTAAATTACAGAAAGTAAAATAGAAAGATCATATTGGCCAGTGGTGCACTGCCCTTTTCAACCTCCCCCCCCCCCAACCAGAATAAATAAATTAGTTTATATTTTTTTTCTTTTAGTTCTCTCTAAACCATGCAAGATTTTATTTTTTTAAATTTTTTTTAATGTTATTTATTTTTGAGACAGAAAGAGACAGAGCATGAACAGGGGAGGAGCAGAGAGAGAGGGAGACACAGAATCTGAAACAGGCTCCAGGCTCCGAGCAGTCAGCACAGAGCCCGATGCGGGGCTCGAACTCACGGACCGTGAGATCATGACCTGAGCCGAAGTCGGACGCTTAACTGACCAAGCCACCCAGGCGCCCCCCATGGAAGATTTTAATAAAGAGTAAAATATATTTTAATGAAAAAATTAAAGAGTGAGCAAGAAAATCAAGGTGCCACGTCAGTAAGTACACTAAAACTAGTCACTTCATAATTGCAAGTTGTCTGTCCTTTAAATAAGACAGGAATAAACATAAATAACTTAAAAGGCACTGAATTTTACATGATGCATTGTTGAGAACTTTATGTAAATGTTGACATTGCCTATGAGGAACTTAACATTTAAAGCAGACATATTAGGGGCCCCTGGGTGGCTCAGTCTGTTGTATCCAACTCTTGATTTTGGCTCAGGTCATGATCCCATGGGTGTGGGATGGAATTCTATGTTGGGCTCTGCACTGAGTGTGGAGCCTGCTTAAGATTCTCTCTCTCCCTCTCCCCCTCTTCCCTGCTCTTGCTCTCTCTCACTCTCTCTAAAATAAAAAAAAAAAGACGATAAAATAAAACATTGAAAGCAAACACACTAATAAGATGAAATCATTGCCAAGTAGGAAGTGTTGTGTTTAACTTGAGAATGTTGCTTACTCAGAACTACCCAAACCTCTCAGTTTAAAAATACTGCTATTGATCTCTACCACTCCACCACAGATATCTTCTGTCATATAACCAGAGTATGAAACACACATACATGGCTGGAATGGAAGTCAAGGCCATCCCAAATTCAAATGATTCAAGAAAATTTGGAGTAGAGAAAACTTGTTTCTAGGTCTTCAATTAGTTTTTTCTCCTCTTTGTATATAAATAACTTTACTTAAAAAAAAAAAAAAAGTTGGTAGTCCAGACGGCCTCTAAATGTCTTTCCTGTTCTTACATCCTAGGTAAGAAGCAAAATGCGGTCATGTTAGAGTAACTTGAATTCATTATTGCCAGGCAGTTTGCTTAAGTAATCCTTTTCCTTTAATATTTCTGAAAATGATTGCAAATCAAATAACATAAAGTGTGGCTTACTTAGGATTCTACTAATTGGACATTTCTATTAACTAGCATGGAGGACAAAAACCTATTAGTTGCATATTTTGAAGTCCACATAGGAGAAACAAGTACTGAATAAATATACTAATATTGACAATATTATAAGCAACTTGCAGGCTGTGACAAAAAAAAAGATTCAACCCGATTTGTTACTTCTTCTATTGACATAATATAGAGATATTGCAAAGTGCTCACAGGCATTCTAAGTCAAATAAATATTAAAATATATTTAGTGTGCTTGTAATGGTAAACATTTCAAATTCTATTTTCTTGAAATATTTATACACAGAGTGTATGCAGTGTTACAGATACTAATCTAACTATTTGAATAATCTGTCCATGCTAGGTAAAACTCTTTTATTTTGGATTTCAAGATGTAGAATCTAAAGCAGTATACGATGAAATCATGAGGTCATACTCCAAGATCTGGGGTTCTTTTCATGTGTGCGGTGATCTCCGAAGGCCAGTAACACAATAAGAACTGAGACAGACTTTTATTCTTGGCTCTCTTAACTATTTGATGGGCAAATAGTATGGCTTCTCTAATCATAGCCTGCCCATCCAAAACTGGAGGTAAAAATTTGTGCTTCACAGGGAAGTCAGAATGATTAAATGAAAAAAAAATGCAAAAAGTTATATGAGTAGACTACTAAATGTCATTGAAAACTGTAAGGTGGCATTATTTCTAAATGAGCTCATTATATGTAAGCCCTAATTACTGAAGTCATATGTTTACAATTCCTTTATTTTACTTTTTTTTAATCTTTATTTATTTTTGAGAGAGAGTGTGAATGGGGGAAGGACAGAGAGAGAGGTAGGCACAGAATTCTAAGCAGGCTCCAGGCTCTGAGTTGTCAGCACAGAGCTCAACGTGGGGCCGGAACCAGTGAATGGGTAGATCATGACCTGAGCTGAAGTCAGGCACTTAAGGGACTGAGCCACCCAGGTGCCCCATACAATTCTGTTCTTTTAAAGTGTAATTAAATTTCTTCTTCATCAAAAAATATAAAATGAATTTATGCATCAATACTCCATATTTGTGGAAAACAAGCTTTCTGTTTAAAACCTTGTGAATATAAAGATAACTTTAGTGAAAAATCTTGTTTTTGTTTTTTTCTTTTTCTCAAGGGTGTATTTCTCATAGGTTGCAGAGTTTAGGCAGCAAGGATGTCTTTCTCATTCCTTTTTGTATGCAGTTCTGAACACAGAGCCAGCTACTCAATAAATGATTGTTGATATGGGATTTGGGAGTTAACCAGAAGCAAAGGAAATTGAAAAACCTCGCGGTCCAATCAGCACATTCAGTGCCATGACAGACAAGTCAGTCAAATTGTCTTGTTGTTTTTTCAAAATGAGAGAAACATGATTGTTTATATCTAACTTCTGTACCACATTCCAGGGTATTGCAGTTTTCTGAGAGATACCTTGTTATACTGACACCTTCACTGAAAACAAACTCTCAGAAATTTACTTTTTATTGTTAATTCGTTTTTCTACATGTCAAAATAAAAACAAAGAAACTAACAAAAGGAAATAAATTTTTAATCTCTATGAACATACTTTACTATTATGAATAGGAATTGAGTTTTCTGCCTCTAGGAAAGGGCAGTTAACTGACAACTGTCCAATATCTGCCTTCACTGTTTGATGTTGTTGATTTTGATGCCTTTGGAAAATTCTTCTCTGGGAAGGGTAGTGTCTTCTCTGCTTATGGGTGAGTTTTGTCACCAAACGCACAAAATATGAGTAACTGGCATTTACCATTAGGAATGTACAATGAGCCTGCTTCTTTCTGTGACTCTTCACCTCACTAAAAAATAAAGTAACAAAAACACTAGGGATGAGCCTGTTAAATAATTCTGTAAGGGCGGCAAGATGAATGAGAAAGATAAAAGTGGTTTCAATTCAAAGGTCTATTTTTAATAGTTGTGTGTATTTTCATTTATTTCTTCTCTTTGTCTCCTGACTACTCAGACTTGAATTCATTGTTTCATATGCATTAGAATTTCTATTCTACCTTGGCATGTAGAGTTGATGAATTAGCTTTATTTATAAATGTTTAGGTCGAACCAGTGCCAGTGGAACTAAAATCTTATGCTTCAAATCATTATACTTTTGTAATGAAGATGTATTTAAAATTTAAAGGCCCCAGAGATTCACTTACATTAACATGATCGTTCTCAAACAAAAGATGCATGTGTGTATACTGTATTCCATAAATGGTGACTATTATTCTGCCATGCCTTTTGTAAAACATTTTACTTATACGCTATTTTACGGTAATCCCTTGAGGTATTATTATCCTCAGATATTAGAGAGGTTGACCACCTTGCCCAAGGTTAAAAAGTTAGTAAGTGACAACTCTAGGATTTAAATTCAGGTCATGGACCCAAAGTCCATGTTCTTAACCTCTGCACTTTTTCTTCCTTTATACTTGGGAGATTGCTCATGTGGTAGGAGAGTGTGGACACTGAAATATCCTCCTTCAGCCCTAGTACTTTCCTTACCTTTATTAAAAGGTGAACATCGTAACAAGACTTTTATTACATTTAAACTGTTCATCCCATATACATGCCTACAATTCCTTCTCAAGGAATTTTATAGCCATTGTGATGTATTATCCTTATTTTCTTTTGCATTCAGTTTTTGTGGAATGGCTTTCTTTATTCCTGGCTCTCTTAACTATTGCTCTACATGTGATTTGTGGAATGACTTTCACATAAACTTACTTTCACTAATTAATTAGCGGGTCATTCAACTACTATTCAATGAGAATATTAGAGGGGAAACATTGTAGATATTCTGAGAATAAGATAGGAACCTTACTCCAAGGAACTTGAAATTAGTTACCTTGATTCACCTACAGTAACAAATACTAATATAGTGAAGAATGGAAAAGTGCAGCAATGCAAAAGCATGCAAGGATCTGGATTCATGAGCACAGAAGCACAGAAGGCTTCAGAGGTATAAGAGGCATGGAGAACTGTGTTGGGCTATTTGATAAAAAGAAAAGGGAATTCCTAAGTGGAGAATTAGCAGAGTCGTTGCACAGCGTCCTCAATGTGCATAGCTCATATTTGGAGCAAGGCAAATGACTCAGTATACTTGAAGCATGACACTCATGGTCAGTTGTGGAACAAGGCAAGCTAAAAGAGACCAGGTCATAAGGGTCTTGACTGCACCAGTGGGGTGTTTGCGCTTGTTTCTGTGAGGCATAGAGGGGTTTGGTGGTAGGTGGCAAACATGTCATCTGTATTTTAGGAAGATGAAATCCTATGGAAGGGAATTAGAGAAATGAAAAATGTGAGGTTTTGCCATGTTCTGAAAAAGCATAGCAAAAAAGCTTACAATGGCAAAAGGAGTGAAAAGGAAGGAACAGAGGGAAATTGTAGAAATAGCGCTATGTGCATGTGCTCTGATCATTGTGCCTTCAGAGGATTGCCCATATTCAGAGTGTGAAGTGAGTAACATGAGTCTTTCCACATTTTCCTACTACTTGCTTCTCCCCTTGACACTGTGTGTTCATTTGCATCCTGCCCCCTCTAGCAGCCATTAGGCAGCCCAGTCTGGCTTGGGCTTTCACGTTGTCAGTTGTCAGAGGGAGGTGTTCTAATAATGCAGCACTGCTTGATAGCAGCTGGAATGGGTACCCTTCCCAAGGGGAGAGTTTATAACGGTGAGATTGTACAAAAGATTTTATGGATAGGGTGAGATTTGATAGTGTTCTTAGCTTGGGTTTTCTTCCCTCTTTCCCTTAATCATGTGGTTTGTGTACCCTTAGTTCAACATATTCTTTCCTCAGAAACCAAAGGGACAACACTCTGGAACCCTTGGCCATATCTATGTGTTCTCCTTGGCTCTTGATAAATAAAATTTGAAAGCCATACTGGGGAGGTTTTTTATCTCTAGAGTGTCTTCATTGTGCAACTCCAGGGGTCATTGTCCACGGAATGTTGCAATAGAGCACAATATATTTTATTTTATTTTTTTAGAGAGAGCATGCATGCACATGAGTGAAGTTGGGGAGGGGTAGAGGGAGAGAGAGGGAGGGAGGGAGGGAGAGAGAGAGAGAGAGAGAGAGAGAGAGAGAGAGAACGGATTCCAAGCAGGTTCCATGCTTAGCACAGAGCCTGATACGGGGTTGATCTCACAAACTGTGAGATCATGACCTAAGCTGAAATCAAGAGTGAGACGCTTAACTGACTGAACCACCCAGGTACCTCTGGGTCAAAAAATACAGCTTCCACTACTGTCTCCTGCTTTTTCCTGTCCTTGAACTTTTCACCAACCTAGGCTCATCCCACTATTTCTGCTCCTCTCCCTCAAGTGTTCATCTTACTCTCCCTTTTCCACACCACAAACCCTAGTAAAATATGAAATCACTTACGAGCCAAAACAAGAAAAAGTGGCTCTTTTTTTTACTGTTTATTTATTTATTTTTGAAAGAGGGAGAGAGAAAGAGAGAGAGAGAGAGAGAGAGAGAGAGAGAGCAGGGGAGGGGCAGAGAGAGGAAGAGAGAGAGTCCCAAGCAGGCTCCACACTGTCAGTGCAAAGCCCAATGCTGGGCTAAATCTCCCGAACCATGAGATCATGACCTGAGCCAAAATCAAGAGTCCAACACTTAACTGACTGGGCCACCCAGCCACCCCAATGTGGCTGTTTTTGATGAGGTATTAGGCATATATAATCTACTTTAAAAGTCCTGACTCTGTTTACTTCCTCATCTTTGTTTTTTTGTTTTGATTAAAGCATCTCTTGTCCAGGACTGTTTCTAAAAACAATCTTAGTCATGAATGTTTCAGAATAACCAGTCCCCACCAAAGGCAGAAGGCAGCATGAAATCTTTTAAAGGAAGAAAAAATTAAGTGTAAGGAAAGCAAAGATTGGACATTTTCAGGAGTGAATATATGTTTCCACATTACTTCAATTACCATCAACACATATTTCCAGAACAGTTGGTTAATATCACAGGCTTCCCCACTAGGATTCAGCTTCACAATTGTAAGTAAGAGCCACAAGGGTGGGGCAGGGTGGGCAATAAACTAAAAGAGAATCCTGGATTTATTGTTAAACAAATGCAATTTTTTTTTTATTCCTTGTCCCTCTCTTCCATAATTCCAAGACTAGGAAGATAAATAACAGCAGGTTTAATACTATTGACAGAAGCCTTTCTGCTGTGTAAACCTGCTTTCTCTGCAAATGCATCATGGCCATAGGGGACAGTGAGAGCAAGATTGAAGATTCATTAATATATCCCCATAAGCAAAGAGCAAATGAATCTCATTCTTGTCTCCCAGAATATGTGGAATGACTCACTCAACCAGCTGTCTAGATCCCTTCTGGCTGGAAATATAAGAACTAGAATTGAATAATCTCATATTAAAAGATGAGGAAAAAATACAAATCTACTGTATGTGTTTATATTGTAGAGTGTCATTGTATCTAATTGCAGATGTACTGTAAAATATTCACTTTATTGAGATTATTATATGATTAGGCATAAGTTCTTTGTGGAAATATTTTATTTTCAGACTGAATTTTGTGGTTATGAAAGTTACCAAAGATTTTGATAAGGGGTGACACTTCTATTGCTTCTTTATTTCTAAATGCAATATTGGTGAAAGATGGCAGCTATAGAAACGGACTGAGTTATTCTTCCCCTAACTCCTTGCACTTAGACTAAATCCACACACATTTTTTGTGCTTCTTTGTTTTGGTGAGGAAAATCCTACATATGAAAGGACATAAGAGCTGCCATCTGGTCCTGGTGATTTTTCTACATCTTGTTTATCTATTAGGTGTATAACATCTTGTACATTAACCACTATTTGATCTAATAATTCTCATCTGTTTTTCTTGTCTGTTTTCAAAGACATTTAGCAAATGAGACTCCCTCAAACATATATCTTAAAAAAGGAGAAACAAAAATTCATTTAATGTCTCAGCTTACCATCTCCCCTCATAAAAACCAATGAAGGAATGTACATTCTTTTGCTCATTCTTTTCATGCTACAGCACCTGTCCTGTTTGTTAGCTGGCTCCCCAGTCCTACCTTCTCAGTCCTTCCATTTTTTCCTGTCCTTATTTGTGAGTGAAGAAGTAACATATTTTTATGATGGAAAAATTGTGTTGTATTAAGTGGAAACCAAAAAAAAAAAAAGCTAAATAGATGTCTGACTGATGGAATTGAGGGCAATATTTTTTCAATTATTTTTTCTCATATCCTAAAATTATTATGTATTTAATTTTTAATTTTACTACCTTTTATTTATTCTTTTTCATATTAGAAATGCCACTCATTTTGAAATGCTTATTTAATCACTCAACAAATAGCATGGGATGCTTATTATGTGCCAGGCTCTGTGCTGTGCAATGAGAAGACAATGTTAAGAAAGCAGGCAAAGTTTATCTCACATGCAGAAAATACAATCTAGTGGGAAAACTAGAAATAAGTTAAAAATCTCACACTTAATCATATAATTGCACCTATGGTAAGTGAGGGAAACATCATATGCTATGGAAAGAGAGTATAGCATTCTTTTGAAAGGAGCAAGAATTCAATTAAGGTAAAGAGAGTGGTCTTTTTTGGAGCAAATTTGTATGTTGAAAAACATTTCTGCTATAAACAAATTTTTGTGTAACCATTAATCAATAGCATGAACCTTTCCAATTAGGATTCAACTTCAAACTACGAATAACAGCTCGCTCAAAAGAAAAAAAAAATCATAAAAGACCCGTTTTTTCTGTTTGTTTTTGTCTTTTTGTAAACAGTGTAAGGTATATAAAAGGGTAGCCACACTCTAGAACATCAGGGAGAGCTTCCCTGGAGAAGTGACTTCTGAGTTTAGACCAAAAGACTGAGTGGGAGAGAACATTCCAGCATTGGGATGATCAGTTTGAAGACCCTGAGGCAGAAAGAAAAATCTTGCATTTGTGAAAAATGAAAGGGCGGTTAGTTGAACCAGAGTGAAAAGTGGTGCAAAGTGTATCTAGAAGAAGAGGCAGGAGTCAGGTAGTGCTGGTCTTTGCATCTCATGGGGAGTATTTTGGTGTTTACCTTGAGTGATGTGGTGCCCCTGAAGGGTTTTAAACTAGGCAGTCGTCATTCAAACAAGGGCACCGAATATGCTGGGGCAGGATTTTGGGGATTTTACCCCAAATTTAAATCATGAAGACAGGCTCAGTAGCAGGTGCATTTGTATTCTAGAATACAGAGGTGTAGCAAGTCCAGATACCAAACTTCAGGAGGAATCCTACCTTTGATTCATGGGCCTTTGGAGCTGCACGATTAGGGAAGCACTATGTGACCAAGGGCAGAAAAACGACAGCAGTATAAGGAGGCAGAAATTTCACCCCAGCCCTATCCTGCATTCAGTTGTGGGTGTGGTTTGAACAGGGAACTAAGGTTCCCAGGTATGTGATGTGCAAGTAAGTAGTAGGACTGTCCACGTTCTTCCCCTTGTTTGGGGAAGCCTGGGCCCTTCCGTTGGCATGAGAGTGGCCTAGACTTCAAGCCTTATGGTCAGTCACAATTAACTATCTTAAGCTCAAGGCCTTACCCAATTCCCACGGATCTTTACAGAAGGTCCAGGGAACCTTTCTGGGACAAACTAACCCTTACCTCTCAGCAAAGACTAGCTTAATGTTGTGTTTTAAAATCATCACTTTGGGTATAGTTTGAAAGCCGATTGGAGATCGCAAGAATGAACATGGAACACAGGACATTGTAATAATCAGGCAGGAGGTGGGATCTATTTAAATTAACAGTAATGTGAATATATATGTAAATGGGATTTAGAATATTGATTTAGAAGTAAATTTGGCCACATTTTGTAATAAACTGGTTGTTGTGGATTAGGAAAAGAAAAGTGACAGAGTTGACTTCCAGATTTCTAGCTTGAACTGGATATATGATGCTTCCTTTCCTTGAAGTAGAGGACCATTGTGTGTTCACAGCATCTTTCCAGTCTCTTAGAGTTGACTTAAGTAATTGCCCTCAGGGATGACATTTATCTTCTAAGTTTCAGCCTTTAAGTGTGTCAGTATAGAAAGCATCCTATACATACATTAGGTTACTCTTGTGTTATTCAAGTGTAGATTTAAAGTAAGACCAGGTGTCGCAGTTAGTAGTTTCATCAAAGATGTCATTTTTGTCCAAGCTACTGATCACTTTCCCCTGCCCACCAGCGGGACTCCATGAATTTGAGAGCCACAGGAGCATAGAAGCTATTTGCCTCGTTCATCTCTGATCTCTCCACTCTTTGTCCTGCCCCACCCTCCATCACTTCCCACTTACCCCAAGTTTGGAAGTTTAACTGCCTATAGGGAATGAGTGATCATGTACGATATGTCCTAAACCACACCTCTGCATTACTTTCCTATAGTTATAATATGTTCCCTGGATGAACTGCGGTGTGTGTGTGTGTGTGTGTGTGTGTGTGTACAAAACTGTGGTGAATATGTAGTAAAATAATTTGTTTTCTAAGTGGAAAGATTATTCTGTAATGCAATTCTCAAAATTTTAATGTATTGTTTCATTCATTGATGATAATCCCATCTAAGGCTCTTTAAGCTTTAAGAACACTTGAATAGACAGTATGAGATATTTATTTTCTCTCCACACTGTTGAAAGACTTGATTGATTGTGGTAAGACGGGTTCTGAAATGGATATTTCAATAACTCAGTGGTAGATGTCAAAACACTTACGTATATGTGTATTGTGCAGGTGTGTTCTGAATTTAATAAGAATTAAAGTTTTTAGTGGAAAATATTTAAATTATGTTACAACACTGAGTGTAGACTTACAGACTTATTCTTCACAAAAAGTGGTATCTATAGTTGTTTAAGCAGTGGCTGAATTAGTGATCTACTACAAAACGTGATGTGGTTTAGCTACATTTATGAAAAAGGAGGTCATCAATTCCAAACTTAAATTCAGGTTTAAATTATTACATGCCCCTACATTAAAAAATGAGCTAAACAGACTGTAGCAAAAAGAATATACCTTAAATATTGTATCTTCTCTATTTCTAGTTTCTTTCCCTTGTGCAGCATAGATTAGTACCAGAATAAGTTGCCAGTCAAACTTCATCTTCTACTCATCTTAACTAATGCATAAAATGACAGGTAAGATCTAGAAAAAAGAACACTTATTCTTATATGATGTGTGGCCACTTGCTTGGTTCAGGAGAACAGGTCTTAATTAGCAGAAACTCCCTAAGTACTATCAATAAAGATGCTCTTGCCTCTCCCCAATCTAGCAGGCAGCATGTGAAGTTCAAAGGAAAGACAGTTTTAACAACCTCAGCCCTTCAATTTTGAAAGAAGATCAGAGAGAACTCTAAGTTAACTGATTGAACCCAGCCTTTAAGAATAGAGAACAGGCAGTAAGAAAGTGCAAGTGTCTTCTGCATATAAGACTTCTTTCTTTTCTATGATTGCTCCAAAAGAGAATTCAGTTTGTTATTCATATTGGGGATTCTGGAAGTATGTCTTGATAATTAAGATGGCATGTATAAAGTGTGCTAACGATGTGATGTGTGGAAGGCAAATAGGTGCCCATCATCCTAGATACGTGGATCTCAAGAGTGGCCTACCTGTCTGCTGCTCTCTACTCAAATCTCAGACTCAAGGTCCCATTTGGAGATGTTCCAGTGCTCTTAAATCCACAAAATGGTAGCAGAATAATAATGGTAGCAGAAGATAATAGCATTATCTTCGTTCTTTATTTTTTTAAGTTTATTTATTTTGAGAGAGAGAGAGAGAATGAATGCAAGTAGGGGAGAGGCAAAGAGAAAGGGATGGTGAGAATCCAAAGCAGCCTTGCTGTCAGCACAGAGCCCAAGAAGGGGCTTGATCTTACAAACCTTGAGATCATGACCTGAGCCAAAATCAAGAGTTGGACCAGACTGAGCCACCCAGGTGCCCCTTATCTATATTCTAAGAAAAGGAACAAACTAACAATTGTCTAGTATCACTGAATGTAAAAGAACATTTTAGACTATGAATATGAATCTTCTTGAAATTCACAAACTACTTCGATGTATCAAAGGTTTAGTTTTCAGGCAGGTCAAATCATTTTCCACATAGGCATCTTAATACATAGGGTGCCTTTGTCATTATAATGCAGACACCATCCTTATTCTAATTAATCCAGCACTAAAATGGGAACCTCTGATGTATGTTATGAAATTGTAGGGTCTTTTCACAGGCTTTAAAAGGGCAGTATTTGCCTTTACTTAATTTATATAGACTTTGTGATTAGGGTCAGATTACGACCTCTGAGGACTTTATATATTGAAAGCATTATGGTACTTCCTTCCCTGTCCCAGCTGTAAATATTAACAATAGTCAAACTGTTGTAAGGATGTTAGGAAGTACAAAAAACATCTTTCCCTATGATGTCTGCTTTGACACTTTTATATAGAGATCTCAGATATGTTTAAACTATTATTATTAATCAACATCATTATTACTTGCTATCCTATGTTTTGCTGATATTCTAAATAGTTGCTTGTTTTATTTTTGAGTTACCCAGCAGATGATTTGCCTATTACACTATATGTTTTATTTCCTATCTTTTTCTATCAATTAAGAAAGGAAATCTCTGGAAGTGGGGGAGACAGCCAGCTGCACAGCTGCAACATCACCAAGTCCCCCCTCATCTGTTTCCTTGATTCCTACCCTTATTATGGCTTCAAAGTTAAACTTTAATATTATCATTTTGGCACATTTCTTCCCATAAGTAATTTTCATACTGGTTTACTTTTTATTCCATCTTGATTTTTAACTTTTTATTATATCAGCATTATGACATCTAGTTATTTTATACGCAGTCAAAATTGTAAGTGTAGCGTCAATCAATAAGTCACAAAGCTAATTGTGCAAAGTTAATTAATTGGCCAGAAATAAATAATAAATTGAAAAAAATCAGTGCCGCACCAACTTTTCCTGAACTATGCTTTGCAATTTTTTGCACATGAAGTCATCATAAGCTCTATTTCTGGGATAAGAATTTGGGATAATCTAAGATACTTCTACTTCATTCCAGGACAAAAAATAGAATTAAAAAAAAAATATTTAAAAAAATCTGTTTTTCATTCCCCTCTAGGACTTGATATTTGGTCACTTCTCTAGGTCTAGTATGGATGGTCTGGTGCAGATGGCACAGCAGAGGTCTGCTCTAAGATTTGACAAAACCGAACAAGAATGGAAGTGAAAGCATGGTGTCTTTGGCCACATGGGTCTAATGCTCCTCTCACCACTGCTGTTTCCTCTCTTGCCTTCCCTGTCTTCTCTCCTGGCTTCCTTATCCTCCTCTTCTTCCTCCTCATCTCCCTTCTTCTGGTTCTTCTCTTCCCACTCACTGCCTTTCCCCTTCTCATGTATAGTTTTTCTTTCTTCTCTCTCTTCCCACCCCATTCCCTCTGCTTTCACCACTCACCTGGGTTTGCAGCTCCTCTGTGACAGCTCTGGCCCAAGTATGGGCCTTCCCTTTTCTTGATTACACTTGACACAAGATAGTTTGTCATTTTCCAATACATTTCATTAAACACAAAGGAAGCACAGGAGCAAGGAATGCTGAGACATGAAAAATGTTCTGCTTATAAAGTACAGGCTTCCATTCCTTATAATGGAAAACTTACTCATGGGTCCTCTTTTATATTATTCTGGATACTACCAGATACCCAAACTTGAATCCGAAGGTGATGATACAGGTCAGCAGGCAGCTTGTTTGAAGTATTTTCTTCTTAACCACCATTCTCCACATGGAGGACTTCCTGTTGACTAAGAGTTCCTTTCTGTACATTTGATGCCTTTATCGTTTTGTTCTCCAAATATTAGCTGGAGAATTCCTGTTCATTTAAATTTGGGTAATTATCTAGAAACCTCATTCTAATGGACATACCAGTGTCCCCCAATATTCATAAATTCCTGAGAGATTGTGATTTTACAGGCACATCTTCAATCTTCTGCCTCTGCTGAATTCAACTTGTTGCCATCTCACTCTCCAACATCATTTGTTTTTGTCCTACATATCAAGCTCAGAACAAGAATTCATTTTTAATTTAGCCCAATTTAAAAAATACACATGAGATCAAAGAAAGAAACAACTCACACAAGGTGTCTATTTCCTACCTTGTGGAAACAGTGAGATTTACCTCCAAATGTGCAAAAACTTTAAATAGAATGTTAAACATCTTTGTTACTAAAGACTTCTTGGGTTATTTATGCAAATATGAGATCTAGTCTTCCCAATTTATACCTCAAGCTTTCTATTTTTATCTCTTTTCACTTTTATTCGTTTTTCTAGTTCCTGCCTCTAAACACTCTTTTGGAATATTTTTGGCTACTTTTGTTTTGCTGAAGTGTTGAAATCATCTCTTAGAAGGACCTTCCATAAAGTATTTCAGGCTCTATTGTTTTCTTTTTGTGGCTTTCTATCCATCACCACCCCCATGAATAGTAAAGGTTTTTTAAGAACTTTAAGTGAGATGTGTTTCCTAAACTCCTAAAGTTTCATTTTATCCTTACAGATCCAATATTTTTACAATATCTTAGTAGAACATAATACCAATTAATAAGAATTATACTGGCCCAGTAATTGAGGCATAACTTGATTTAAGTTCCATTAGTAAGATCGTGTACTGACCCAGCTTTTGGCATTTGTGAATAAAAAGTTCCTTGTCACGCTTCTACCCCAGTTTTTAGTTGTCATAAAATGAAATCCTGGCCAGATTGTGTGGGCTATCTTTGTTGGATACTTAAAATAAAAGTAATGATCCAAACCACTTCTCTCTCAAAAGACAACAGGGGATTTATTTGATGTTAACAACACGATAAATGACTACTATAGTAATCCTGTCATAACACCCCCAAATATCCCAGTCCATACTGTAGTGTGACATGTATCCAGATTTACTCTGCCATCAGCCCTGAAAAACTACCCCAGAGTTCTCTCCAATGCTCTGGAAAGGTTTTTCTAGCATCTGTCAACTCACAAACCCTCATCCCAGTGAGAAAACCTGAATTTTCTTTACATGGCACAGTTTTTTTATTGTTTGAGGAACAAACCATGACATTTATTGGTTTCAAGTGTTGCCTTGAACAACACAGATTAGGAACATCCAACAGAAGTGGATGGAGGCAGATCTTTAGAGCAAAAGGGAATTCCTGATTGGCTGAGTCAATTACAGGAAAATGATAAGAGCAAAATTATTAATGACATTTCAAGAAGAAAGCACCTCAGGATAAGCTTTTGCCATGGAAATATTTCTTTTTATTTTAGGTGCAAAGGCCTAAAATCAATTTCCTTGGATACAAAGAAGTTCCTCTATTATCAGTATTGAGTAAATTCAAGTGAAGCAAGTCATATATGGAGGAAAAAAGGAACTTTTTACAGAACATATTAATACAAAATACAAATACACATGTCCTCATTTCCCTTAGCAGATTGGAAAAAATTTTCTAGAAAATACAAGAGATCATAGCAAATAATCCTTAAATAACTATCTTATATAATAGTATCCCTATATAAATACTCTGACCATCCTCATTTTGCAAATGAGGAAAGAAATTCTAAGAGATATTTCTTTGCTTGTCTAAAATAATCTAGATAGGAAGTGGTATTTGAACTAAAATCTGACTAAATTCTTGGCTTTCTTCTCCAAATCACTTGTGGATAGATTTAGAGATCAGGTCAAGAAGAGTACAGGAATAAACATTTTTTTTTCAGTAACTCAACAATGGTTTCCAGTTTCCTCACAATCTTAATATGTAATCATCCTATTCTTGCTCCTATCGCTATTTTCACTATCTGCCAATGTTGGCACCTATAGAGTATAAAAGTCTCTTTACCTATGTCTTTTGTTTTTCTCTTTACCTACTTCTAAACACATAATTGATTCTAAATCTTTGTTGATTATTTTTCTGTGTATTTAGAAAAATCCATCAGTTTCAGGGGCACCTGTGTGGCTCTGTAGGTTAAGCATTAGACTTCGGCTCAGGACATGATCTCAAGGTTCATGAGTTTGAGCTCCACATCAGGCTCCCTGCTATCAGCACACAGCCAGCTTAGGATCCTCTGTCCCCCTTTCTCTTTCTTCTTCCCCCAAGCAGCAAGAGGGGAGAGAGTGTCTCTCTCTCTCTCTCTCTTTCTCTCTCAAATAAATAAACATTAAAAAAAAATTTTAAAGACAAATCCATCAGTTTCTCCCAAATATAAAACCATCTAGTGTTTTATTCAGAGAGGATGAAAGACAGAGAGAGAGAGAGAGAGAGAGAGAGAGAGAGGAAAAAAAGATCATGAAAAAGTACCCGTTTGAGTTTTTAGGGTTTTGTTGTTGTTTTGTTTTGTTTTGTTTTTGGTTTAGATTCCCCTTTCTCTTAGGTAGTATGGACACTGACAGAAGGTAAAAGTAGGAAATTAAAATAAATAAATAAATAAATAAATAAATAAATAAATAAAGGAAGTGAGAGGGAAGAGGAGTGCTGAGGATCAACACCCTTGGCTGGAACTGAGTAGAAAAAAATTACACGCAGAAAACTTAGTTTCTTTTTCATTCTCTCCCTCTCCATACCTCTCTGCTAATGGAGAAACCCACAGTTCCAGAACTAATACTCTTGCTCTGCTCCCATGAATCCTAATTGACTTCATGAAGGCTCCCACTGCTGTCCTATCTCTAGTATGGCATTACCATCTGCCCCCCGGGGAACTTGAGGCAATTCTCACTCTGCTCTCAATGTTGGCCATGCATAGAGAGGAAAGGGAAGACATTGAGGGGAAGAAAGGAGGTAATGATGGAAGAAAATGAAGAATCTGAGTGAGAATCATCTGTGGAGAAATTGTGCCCTAAAAAGAGAGGTGATATGGGAGAAATTGAGGTAGTTGGGGCATTAGGTTTGGTCAGGTGGTGAGGGCCTAGGGTTCTGTGGAAATATTTTAGAGGCTTCATTTCCATCATATTCATTTAGCAGCTTTCTGTGTGTATTTTCCAGAAACATGCTTAATGAGTCCTTGGCAGAGCAAGGTGATGTCAGTGACAATCTTAACATTACCGCAAAGATATGAATAAAGCTTGGATCAGGGATTAAATTGAGGGTTTCCTAAAAAAGATGAAGAGCCAGGGACAGATGCATGCTCTCTGGTAAGAGTGGGTCGCCATTCTTGACTTAAGTAGAGAAAGCTAATGAAAAAGGACTTTAAAATTAATTCCCAAGTGAAATGGTGACATTATTCGTAGCAATGGGGTATTTGTTTATATGAAGTTACTATCTAGATAGGTTGTGGAGGATGGGCTGCCCAGGGCAGGAAGGGCAGGCTCAGAGGACTCCTCTGAGATAACTTGACATCTGCCCTTGTTTAGGATTCAGCTGTTTTTCCTCTACTCTTCTCCTCACCTGCTTCTCCCTTCTCCTTTCTCTGGAGTCATTTATTTCAATAACAGTTATTCTATGTTGTATCTTGTCATTGCTTTCCCTCTTGCTGCAATCCATTTATTCCATTCATTGTCCACCCAGAACTCTAAGCCAGTCTCACATTTCTGAGTTTGGGCTTATCAGTGCTATGATCTGAATGTTTATGTCTCTCTAAAATTCCCATTAGAAATCCTAATGTCCAATGTGATAATACCAACCCATGGGGACTTTGGGAGATACTTAGGTGATGAGGATGGAGTCCTCATGAATCAGACTAGTGCTCTTCTAAAAGTAACCCCACAGAGCTCCCTAGCCCCTTCCACCATGTACAGACACATGGTTGCAAAAATTCCAGAGGGCCCGTACATCACTATGTTGGCACACTGATCTCAGACTTCCCAGTCCCCAAAGTGGTGAGAAATTTTTGTTGTTATAAGCCGTTCAGTGTGTATTTGGGTATAGCAGCCTGAACTGATTAAGACAATCAGTGTAGCTCCCATAGTATGTTTTGTAGGACTGACCTTGGGCCACTGCAAACATACCCTTACACCATCACAGGGACTGGTTTACCCAGTCATATCTGTAAGACATGACTCTTTTTATGCTAATACAGTGTTTGACAACAGGCTTGGCATGAAAGGGTTAAGGATTGGGTCAACTTTAGTTCATCAATATAAGCTCTTTCCACATTGCCAGAAAACTGACTTCAGAGCCTTGAGTTGATAATGTGTTAGGAAAGAGAAAAGGAAAGGAAAGAAGGAAAGAGACCAGGGGCAGATGGAATGGCAGTAACAAAGATGGAAAGAAGGAGAAAGCACATAAAGTGAGCACATAGAGAGAGATCTGAATGATCAGTGTGCCTTGTCTCAGCCTCTCAATGACAGTGAAATTCAGAACAATCTGTAAAGGTAAATGTGACTCTCACAAAGGAAAGACTGCCTTACATACCTATCCTTTACCCCTCTCCCTCTGCCCAGCTCTCTTTTATGAGGTTGCATCACATGTACACAGGGCAACCCTGAGGTCACTTCACTCCCACTGTCATTAGCAGGACACCACAATTGAAGCAGATGGGAAGAAGTATTATTCTGATGAGTAACATTAACTTCTGTGTCATAAACCTCACAAGCATGGGGTGGGAGGAGGTAAGGAGAGGGCCAGCAGAATTGAGACTTTTATTGGATTGGTAGGCTTTTAGCCAGGCCCTGCTGCTTTGAAAGCAAATAGTATCTTCCCACTTTCAGAGGTAATGGAGCTGTTACAGCACTATTCAGGACTATGAAAAGACCAGAACTCATCATACCCACAACAATGGGATACCTCTTAACCTAGTTACAAGGTAAGATACAGCCCCTTCCTCACCCTTCCTGGCTCCTAATACTGTTTTCTCTGTGATGGAGCAGTGAACTAATGAAGTCAAGTTGCATAAATCTTCAAGGAAGCAGACAAAGAAGGGGCAGAGATAGAGGGAAAACAATGAAACTGCAATCAATAGAAAGAAGAAAGGACAAGAGTGAGTTTGAGAAAATAAAGAAGAGAAAATACAAAAAGAAAGAAAAAGGACCCAATAGGCAACATTCTCCGTGAGAGGAATAAGGACAGAAAGGGGGATTTAAAGGAAAGGAGAGGG
The DNA here is from genome assembly GCF_022837055.1 of Prionailurus viverrinus. Classification (NCBI taxonomy): domain Eukaryota; kingdom Metazoa; phylum Chordata; class Mammalia; order Carnivora; family Felidae; genus Prionailurus; species Prionailurus viverrinus. The sequence continues at coordinate 96,127,817 of NC_062569.1, forward strand.
AAGTCAGATTGGTCTGAGATCATCTCTGCTGAGGACAATGGCCCTGCTTCAGCCTCACTGTTGAGTGGTTGAGTGTCATGCTTTCGTCTTTGCTCTTTGTAATGTGGTGTCATGGAATCATCTGTTTCTCAACAAAGCCAACTGTCACACATGAGGATACCTCACAGACCTGGGCTCAATGTATCCTTTTGGAAAGGGTCAAGGGGAGAAAGAAAATTGTCTTTTACCATAGAGTGATTTAAAAGTATTGGAATGATATCTTTTCGTGGGGTTGGGGAAGAAGGGACTTAACAAGTTAATTACAGAGATTCTTTAACAACTCAGGATGTTTTTCTTTACTCTTTTCATCACCCTCAAAAAGCCCTTCGTGAAGAGCAAAATATGAGAACAGAGAGGTGTATTAAATGAGCCACAGGTGGAGATGCGTTGCCTTGGCCTGGCTTTGGCCTTCAGTATTGTGCAGAATTGTGGAAACTGTCCCTGTTGGCTGTTAGCCCAGTACTGTCCAGGCTTCTCCCTCCATACCTGTGATCTGCAGTATGACCGCCCTGTTGTTGTTATCCACTGTTGCAGTGTCTTTGGGGACTATACATAGAGAAAGAGAATGGGTGGAGGCCAGGAGGAGAATAGGGAACAAAAAGGAGGAAGAACTGAAGGAAAACATCTCTAAATGTTGTTCAACACTGGCCTCCAACCGCTACTCTGCCATGTCTGTCTTCTTTCTGGGTGCATTCCTCAAATTGCTTTTCTCTATCTTGAATTGCACACTTTTCTTTGTCTCCAGTTTCTTGGATCTTCCTCATGTTCTTTCTTTCTTTCTTTCTTTCTTTCTTTCTTTCTTTCTTTCTTTCTTTCTTTCTCTATTGCTCTATTTTTGTGGTACTTCAATGTTTATTTAGTTTGTGCACCACCTACTGTGAAGGATACAAAGAAATGTCTAGTGGAGCCTCTGACTTCTAGGCACTCATAGTCAGGCTGGTGAGACAAAACTAATAAACATGACCCATTTAACAAACAATAGTCTGATGCTAAGATGTGCGAGGGAAATATGAAGCAAAAAGTGCAATTGTATTGTTCTTCATGCTTCTGGCTATGAATGCAACTGACCATGTTCCCAAACTGCTAAGTGGCTCTGGGCCAAGGTTTAAATCCATTTCACTCGGCCTGTGAAGGACCACTCAGAGTTTAATGTGTCAGCAAAAAAGAGAGAGTTTGGCACATATCCTCTCAAACATATCATCAGGGCCAGGCAGAGCTTTGGAACTCACTTTAAGCCTATAGGTTTGACTAATGGATGATGTTATGTTGTTAGAAAGGAAAGTGTTTCCATTTCTTATGTATTCCTCCCTCTTTTCTGTAAATTAAGAAGGAAGAGAGAAAGAGAGAGGAAAGATGTTGCAATGAGCAGGTGAAGGGGAAGCGCATACACACACACACACACACACACACACACACACACACACACACTCTCTCTCACATTTGTTCTAGGATGCACCTTTCCTTCCACCTCCTCTTTTAGCAGGTGGATTAGCAAGGACATTTTTTCTGACACCATACACCCAGTGTTGTATTGCCTTCAGAGTTACTGACCACAGCAAAGACAGGAAATCCATATCTTCTGTAGGAGGCAAGGAAATTGGTTCTATAGTCAGGCCAGAGGAGGAGCAAGATCAAGCAGATTCCAGTCTTCTTCTCTGGCCATAGTTCTCAAGTATGCCAGAGGGAATCGAAAGATACATTTTAGGTATCTAATGTATGCACTATCCTGGCCCGACTTTTGCCCCATCCCCTTTCCAAACTTACCTTGAATCTTGAACAAGAAAATCCAATCTGAATAGATGATAAGGACTGGAGACAGAATACATTTTGCTGGTGATTACATGCTGGGGTGATGGGTGTTGTCTTCCAGTCTGATCCTAAATCCCTATGGCAGTCTTAAGGATCCCCTAAAATGGCTACTACTTTTAATGATAAACATATGATTAATGACTTTTAGCAAACAGGTCCACATCTTTGGCATTAAGTAACTAAAAAATAAAAAGCACAAAACTTAAATATTCTACCATCCTAACTTTCAAACTTGGATGGTGTTATTTTTTGGTACAACTTCATGAGGGTTTCACTTGACTGAATATTCATCAGCTGGTGACCTAATTTTGTTATGCTGTGTATTGTATATCTATACCACAGAATAGAAGTGGGTTGAAATGGTTCAAAGAAATCAGTTTTCCCTAATCCTAAAACAGAACTCAAAATAATTTTTGGAATTTGAAAACATTTGAGCAACTATCTTTCCCCCAAATAATTAATTACACATATGTCCTTCCCCAGTTCCTAAATTTGGCTCTTCCAAGGAGTGGACCTCATGAACCCTCTTAAAGAAGAACCAATATTTTCTAATATGTTTTACACCAAGAATATCCCCAGAAGGTTTGTTTTCCTTAAACCTCCAGCATTTTTCCAAATCCAACAAAGAGCTTTGATAACAAGACTGGAAGTTTGTTCTCAGCAGCTATGCTTATCCATGCATTTTGCAGTTCACCTATCAAATCCAGGAGAGCAACCCTAGCCTAGTGAACTAAGCATCCGCACTGCTTCTGTAAGAAGGGGACTCACTGTGTTCTCCAGAAGGTCCCCAGGTCAAGCAGCTATGAGAGATCAGAATCAACGTAATTGGACCCAAAAGGATGTGAGAAAACAAATGCTTTATTTTCCCAAGAGTAAGACCAGAAAAAGAAAGAGAAAAGAGAGGTTAAGAGAACTCTAGCAAAAATAGATCAGGAAAAATCACTCTTCTGTCCTTTTCCAAAATATCCACCTTTATCAAAGCCTAAGATATTTCACCTCTAGATAATTTATTAGCCTCCAAGCTAATCTCCCTGCCTCTTATCCAAATGACAGATTGATTTTGAAATGTTAGATGGGACCATATGAAATTGCCACTTCGGTAGGTCAAAAACTGCCAAATAGCGGCAATTTCATGTGGCTCAATTGAATTCTTCACTTATTTTGGTAGTTTCTGCCTTGTGCAAAACTATAATGTCTCACTAATATCTTGTGGTATAAAACCAAAAATCTGACATGTGGAACCTGTAAGAGCCCCTTATCTCACAGATGTTATGCCTCCTTGCCCCTTGCTGCAAATTCTTTTCTAAAAGTTTTAAAAAATGTTTATTCATTTTTTGAAAGATAGAGACAGAGTATGAGTGGGGGAGGGGCAGTGAGAGGGAAACAGAATCCAAAGCAGGCTTCAGGCTCTGAGCTGTCAGCACAGAGCCTGATGCAGGGCTTGAATTCAAACTGTGAGATCATGACCTGAGCAGAAGTCAGATGCTCAACTGACTGAGTCATGCAGGTGCTCCTATACTGCAAATTCTGCCTCTGAAATGATTTTTTCTTTCTTTAAAAATTTTTATACATTTATTTATTATTGAGAGACAGAGACAGAACATGAACATGGGAGGGACAGAGAGAAGGGAGACACAGAATCTGAAGCAGGCTCCAGACTCTGAGCTGTCAGCACAGAGCCCTATGTGGGGCTTGAACTCACAAACCAGGAGATCATGACCTGAGCCCAAGTTGGACGTGTAAACAACTGAGCCACCCAGGCACCCCTGTTTTTTTCTTTCTTTTCCTACCTTCCTGCCTTCCTCCCTCTCCCCCACCCTCTCTATTCCTTTGTTTCTCCTTCCGTCCCTCCTTTCCTCTGTCTCTCCTTTTCTTTCTTTCTTCCTTCCTCCCTTCCTTCCTTCCTTCCATTTCTTTTTTCTCTACCCTTTCTATATACCGTACACATCCCAAGCTTTCTTCAAGTACTTGCATGCAGTGTGTATTAACTAAGAAGATTCCCGAAGAAATTCAACTTTCCTTTCCTAGAATATCCCCTCAAATATGTGATTATACTTGGCTCAGCAATATGTGCACAGATTTATACTGTTGTAGTAGACATCAGTATTTCAACTGTGAGTGCCTTTTGTATGCCTGGCTAAACTTTAAGTACTTCTAGGAATATACATATATATATATATATATATATATATATATACACATATATATGTGTGTGTGTGTGTGTGTGTGTGTGTGTGTGTGTGTGTGTGTATATATATATATATATATATATGCTATTTATTTATTTATTTACTTGGCCCCACCTACCCAGAGTACCTGGAATATTTCTGAGACACCAAAGCAGACCACACTAGTTAAATTGACCTGTCTCCAACAGTTTATTTCTGTGTGGAAACCACAAAATGCCAATCCAGACACTGTGAGCAGCCTTTAAATAGCAACTTCCCTCCCAACTCTCTGGGATGGCAATTTGTGAATACATATTGCTCCAGTAAGTACTGGTTATGGGTCATAAAAGAAAGAAAAATAACATAACAGCAATCAGCCAGACTATCCTTCCCAAACCTGCCTCCAGTGCTGATTGTTCCAAATCATTACTTACCCAATCCGTCTGTTAGTAAAGTGCTGGCTAAAGACACACACCAGGCACCCAGGAAATTACTACTATTGGAGATGATGAAGCATCATCATAACAATAATGGCCAGAATTCGTTGAATGCTTTACTGTATGCCAGGCACCATTGTAAGCCCTTCAGAAGTCTTATCTCAATGAATCCCCACCAATCCCTATGAGGTCTGTGCGCTTTTATGGTTGAGGAAATTAAAGCAGAAGTGACTAAGCAATTTGCCCAAGCTCACTAGAAAGTTGTAGAGCCTAAACTATGTACCAGAGCTGCCTCCTTAGACAGCATGTTGTTCTGGATATCAGAGGACCTTTGTATATCAGAGACCCACTCCAAGCTAAATGAATTGCCTAATATCACAGAGCTACTCACTGGCTGAGATAGAATCAAAATATAGTTGCTTCACTTCTGGTAGACTTTTAACCCAGTGCTGTTCTAAGCCCCACTGTGGTTCATGGAAAGGATAGGAAGAGGGAAGTTCAGGAGGAAGAGAAGGAGTTCTATTTTGGCCACTTAGAAAAACATTTCATCCGTTTAAAAACTACTATGGAGCCATTGCTTTCTTTAGATGACAGGAGAAAAGTTGCTTTTAACTAGGAGGATAGAAACGTGGGAAATAGGAGGCTTTATTCTAGATCAGTCCCTCCCTTTCTTTTGGAGACATTTTAGGTTATAAACAGGCACTATTCATATATAATTTTTCCACTGGGTGTGGGCTTCCAGGGGCCTTTCAGAGAGTCCTGAAACTACCCCAAATTGGAATTTCTCCAAGTGTCATGGCAATTCAGGCTTCCAATGATTTCAGTATTTCCAGATAATTAAAAGAGTAGAAGTGCTTTTAAGACAGATCCTAGTGAACATACAACAAATTTGAGTAGTCCCATTATATAGCTTAGGGAGATTTTATGAATCCCCCCCAAAAAAAATTAATGTGGAAATCATTAACAGGAAGAACAGAAAACCATCACAGTGCTGGCTTTGGTTGCTGTTTTGGGTCCTGACTGCTTGTGAACCACTCCAATTTGGACTTTTTTCTAACTGTTCCTGGGCCTCAGAAATTGAACTGCCCCTGGTGACTTTCCCTTTGAGAGAAGGGTTGAAACATACTTCTCCTGTATGTCTCCTTTCCTCTCACATCTACAACACAGCTTCAATTCTGATAAAAGATGTGTAGCTTTTTCACACATCAGACAATTGTATGACACCAGCTGGCTATCCTACAATTTAACTCAATTCTGACACTATCTACTTGGACTTAGCATCAGATCCCACAGGTTAAGGCTCAGTCCCCTAGGACTATCCCCCTCAACCCCCACTTCACACTCCTGTCACAAGTGAGGTTGTCACCTGTGTTTCTGACTTACCACCTCTAGATCAGAAGTTTCCATGGCCCCCTCCTCAGGCTTGATTAATTGGTAGAGCAGCTCACAGGATTCAGTGAAACTGTTTACTCACTAAATTAACGGTTTATAATAAAAGAATATTAACTCAGACATAGCCAGATAGAGGAGATCTATCGGGCAACGTGTGTGGGAGAGGATGTGGATCTTCCATGCCCATTCCCTGAATATCCATATGTTCATCAACCCAGAAGTTCTCTGACCCCTGTCATTTTGGGGTTTTTTGGAAGTTCCTTACATAAGTATGTTTCATTGATTTGTTGGTCATTGGTGATTGAACTCAATCTCCAGCCCCTCTCCCCTCCCCAAAGTGGGGGCAGAGCTGAGAGTCCCAACCCCCTAATCACCTGGTTGATTCTCTAGCAACCAGCACCCATCCTTAGATGTTTTCCAAAAGTAATATTTACATAAGCTCAGAGGTTTGTTGTGGATGATAAGACACCTTTTTCTCTCTTACCACTTAGGAGATTCCAAGGGTTTTGGGAGCTCTATGCCAGACAGGGACGAAGAGCAAATATATATCCCATACTCTAAGTCACAAAATCACAGCCTCCATGCCATCTCTGTCTGCCTCCTCACATTCCACAGTGTTCTGCTCAGCGCTCCTGGTGGTGAACTATCAGAACATGCATCACTCACCCGTTTCATTCTCTGGCTTGCTCTCTATCCCCTTTTCCTCATTTAATGCTCTCTTCTGTTCTCTCCTTTCCAATATGAGTTCAAACCTTTACCAAAAAGAAACCACCAAGATATGGTTTCCAGGTGTTTCAAGGAGTTTACACTGTTTTCTGAGCTGTATGTTCTATCCCTAATTTGTACAATGGATCCTATGGAAAGCCAGTTGATATACTTCATTTTCTTCATCTGTAAAGTGGGGTCACAGTGCTGGCCTTTGCCTTCAAAGATCACTGTGATATGTTCCACCCTGGAGAACAAAGCTCATGTTAGTGAAGAGAGACACTACTTACACATGGTGCCTGAGTTGAGCTGATGGGCAGTGGGCTGAAGTAACGGCACGAGGTAATGAGGCCATGCCTGGCTGTGATGACCAATGCCCTAATGAGATTTCCTGCAATGAACACACATCCAGCATTTTGTTTTATTTCATTTTAATTGAAAGCTTAGGAAACGCTTCATGCTTCATAAACGTTCTGTTATTTTCAGATCAATCTACTACACTGGAAAACTTAATAAACAAATAGATAATGGTCCTGCTGAGTTGTTCAGCATTTCTTATTCACATCTCACCAGCTTCACGCTTTGCCCACAGAATCTTGACGCTTGTTTTTGTTGTTGTTGTTGTTGTTGTTGTTTTTCAGACATTAATTTTTAGAAAGAAATGCTCTGCTGCAGCAAAGAGTGGCAAAGACCAGAGCAACCAACTTTTCATTTGGCTGGTTTTTGAGTTATATGTAATGTGCCCTGATTAACACCTTTTCTTCCCTTACCCTCAAAATAAATAACCAAGACAGGACTGTTTTCTCCATTCAGTTTTTTTTTAAATGAAGTAATACACCTGTTCTTGGAAATATCTGCTTCCAGGCATGTGTGTGATATTTCATTCTGGTTTGTTATATTCAACTGGCCCCATGTAGGTGGAATGTGAGCTGTGACTAATAGAAGACAAACTGTTAGGTATGTTAGGGTCCTGTCACACGGTTCTCCCTGCCTTACTACCTCTACATTTCCCACCCTGAAAATTTGAAAATAAGGGGAAATGGATTAAATGCACAAAAGTGGCTTGCCAGTGATAAGATTTACAATAGGCTAGAAGATCCCAAGTGAAAATGCTTCATTCCAATTGGAGAGAATTAATGGTGAAACCCAGCTATTTTTTTCAATCTTAAAGTCCCTGGAAAGGAAATTTCTAGGAATGGGAGAGGAAAATAATTATTCCTTGGGTGTAGGGTTTACCTTTTATTTAGTATTTATTAGAAGTAAAGAACTTAGAACAGTGTCTGGTACATGGTAAATATTCAAAAATGCAATAATGATGATGAAGGTGCATATCCCAGCATCTAGCCCAGAGGTAGCACATAGCAACCACTTGTAAAAAAAATTTTTTTAAATGTTACATTGTTATAAATGAATAGATGAAGAATATTTCCCCTGTAAGTTCCATAAATGTGATAAGCAGTTTTCAGTGTTATACCACCTCCTCTAGGTAAACCTTCTTAAGCCCCATGTTCAGATCTCACCAATATAATGCCAGTCCATTAGAACCACATTCAAGACAATGAAAGATGCTAAGGACTCAGGACAAGGAGATGTTGGCTTTAGTGACATACTTTAAATACAATGGCCTGACTCTTCTGTGTGATACACCAGAACCACAGACTCTGCTGTAGTCCTCAGAGCTCCTTGTCTGAAGTCTTAAGGCCATGCTTAAATGGCTAGGATTTGACATTTTCAACATGACATGAGCAAGAAAAGTTTCAAGGGCAGAAAAAGGAGAAATAAATGGCAAAAACAGAGACCAGTAGAGAATCCTCATCATTTCTCCTGTCAGTAGGGGATCAAAATCATATCTTGTACCCGGTGTTTTGTCTAGTGTTGCTTGAGTAAGCCATAAGATCTTGGCGAACTAGATTTTGGAAATGTAGATGATTTAATAGAGTCCAGGACATGTAGCATGCTGTCTGGATTGATGGGTGAAAAAATTCAGGTAAGAAGATCCTAAATGTGTGTGTGTATGTGTGTATGTATTTATATATCTGTAATATATATTTGTAGATATTTAAATATTTATACATTTATGATATACATTTAATATATATTAAAAAGGTGAACTGAATTTTAAAAAGTAAAATTAGAAGTGGCTAGAGCTCATAACACTACGGATAAAGGAGAGGGCCTTGGTCTCCCTGGGTAGTTATCAGTGAATGACAAACACTTCAAATCCTCATTTTACTATGAATAATAAGCTACGATGCTGAGATGATGACTTGGTTGGTGAGATCTTACCCACCACTGTAAGTCTGTGACCATGTGCATCATCACCAGCAACAGTGCTACTACATGCCTTACTAACAGTCCCCTTCTTTAGGTTAGCATGGAAAATGCTAATGAAATGGGATTGTTCCCTTGTTTTCTAGGATTTTTAGGGGTCTTATGCAGAAGGATCAAAGATAAGGAAGTATTTGTTGGGTTAGGACATAGACACATGGACAATATCGTGATTCATGATTTATATGTGTTACCTGTTTCCATATGAAAAGATGTGTGGTTAAGTTACAGAAAGATAGATGTATTACACTTAACCATGCTGCCTCACCCTGATCCCTTTTTTTATTTGAGAATAAGTAAATAGAGAAGAGATGAATAAGAGGAACAAATGAGATTATGCCTTTATTTTTATGTGTTCCTGGTAAGTGACTTTGGTTTTTCCTCCATAATAAAACTCATTGGCCCACCTGAGATGTATTTGGGAATAGTTTGCTAGATACGTTATTTTTGTTTAGTGTCTAAACTATGGCACCTATGGAAAAAGGAAAAGGAAGTTTTTGCTAGAGCCATGTGTAAATGTAGTTACCTCTCTGAGAAACAAAGCTCAAGCAAGTGTGATCAAGGAGAATGAGTAGGGAAAGAAGCACAAATGGAGGAATGGGCAAGTTGTGGACCCTGTAAATGTGCTTGACCTTAAATGAAAGCTTGAAGTGAGCACACGTGTATGTTGATGTTCAAGGTGTATGGGAGGAGGGAAGGATGGTTGAAGATTTGCCTAGGCCTTGAGCTGGTATGCTTGTTAAGACATGTGGCTATGTATCGGTGCTTTGTCAGTATGCAGTGTCACAGTAACTGATCAGAAAGGAAATGAGAGAGGTGAATGAGGCTCTGCCTTTACTTGTATTTCTGCACTAATTAAGTACAAAAATGCTCTCAACCATGTATCAGCAGTCATGGTATGGATCTCACCAGGGAAAGATGCTTTGCAATTTCTCATGAAAGCCAAGTAAGGAAGGTAGGCGGGGAGAAACTTAGAGTAAATCTCCTCATTAATGAAAATCTGTTTTTAAGGCGATTTGCTTTGGTTCACAGCTTATTTTCAAGATCAGGATTAATATTAATTGTAAATTTATGGAAAGTGGATATACTTAAGAGACAGCAGGTTCTCTATGCATAACTGTGTATATCCCCTGGGAATACATGACTTGGAAGGATGTGGCTTGCATGGCAGGGTACATAGCTGGCATGATTGTGGGCTGTGCATGCATTCTTCATGTCCGGAACAGCTGCATGCTTGTAAAGGTTTGCATCTTGAAGTTGAGATGAAGTCCCCTGGGCACTGTGAAGATTTGCATAGGGAGTTCAATATGCCTCACATCTTCATGTACTCTGTAATCATAATAACAGCTATATTAATAGTAAACACATTTCAGCACTTAATATGTGCAAGGCACAGTTTCACTTATTTAAATTCTCTTAATAACCCTGTGAGTTAGATTTTATTGTTATCTGTGCTTTAGAGAAGACAAATATGATCCACCAAAAAGTTAAAAAACTTTCCCAAGGTCATACAACTAGTGAGTGGTAGAGGCACATCTGGAACCCAGACAGGGTGATTCCAGAGTCTCTGCGATCAACCACAGGGCCAATCTGCCTGTGCAGACACACTAAAACTGGAATTGTATGAAAGGTAGATGAGTAGTGAGTTGTGTATGTAAATAATATCCACACAAAGAATGCTTGGTTAATATAGCATGCTATGAGAGTGGCATAACATGTACCGTATTTTAACAATTCCAAGACACACGTTACTCACAATGTAGTATTTCCAAAATCAAATTACATCTTTGAGTTGATGATAAGGCATTATGTTATAATTTAATGGGCTATATATATTCCTTTCTTGATGGCTCATACAATAATAGTATGTCTTTTAATCAGTGCCATGCTATTATCAATAAAATACAGAATGTAGTTTTAAATGCCTGAGTACAGTAAATTAAGAGGTGATACATAAAAGCAGATAAAGCAATATTGGTAGATGTGTATATGTTTGCTTTATGGCTGGTGTTTGATATACCTTCCCTGATTAAAACAACACAAAACATAGGTTCATCCAATTCAGAAAATATAATGAACTTTTAAATATCATGCTGTTCTATTTTTTAGGACTTAAACTAGAATAAAGAATTGATGCATCAGCTTTATTATTTTTATTGGTCTTTAGAATTAAACAAGATCTTAGAGATAATGTCCAGCCTTCATCCATGTAGTTTTGCTGGAAGATGCTTGGACCTGAGTACTTGAACTATTTAAGACTGACCACTATGACCACTGTCAGAGATAATATAGACAGATTGTGTCTTGGTTACAGTTGTAAATCAACTAACATTTTACCAACCATGCAAAGGGCACCTACAAAATATATATTTAATGACTTAATAATTTTCTGGTTTGGGTTAAATATTGTATCCTGTTACACCTGAAGTTTATTCTAAAACTGATGTTCTATATTAGATCTAAATCTAATCTCTATATAAATATGTTCTGTGTAAAAATATTAAAACTATATATTTTTCAAATTATCTTCTTATCTCTTGGGAAATTGGTGTTGGAGAAGTAAGATGTGATTTAAAACTATCACATGTGGTTTCCAACCCCAACTACAATGTCTGTGTTGATAACTTTGGGCAACTTACTGAGTTCACTGTGCTTTAGAATCTAGGTCTATAAAATGGAAATGATAATACATACTTCCCAAGACTGTTATGAAGATTAAATAAATTCATATGGCATGCAGTAGGAGCTCAACAGATGCTGCTTCCTATATCCTTTTGTGTAATTCAATCAGAAAATCTTTGGTTATGTTTATTCCACTAAATATTCTTTCCTGCTTTGTCAAAGATTAGTTACCCATATGTTTATGGGTCCATTTCTGGCTTCTGTATTCTAGTTCCATTGACCTGAGTATCTGTTCTTGTGCCAGTACTATACTGTCTTGATGATTACAGCTTTGTAATACAGCTTGAAATCCAGGATTGTGATGCCTCCTGCTTTGGTTTTCTTTTTCAAGATTGCTTTGGCTATTCGGGATCTTTTCTGGTTCCATACACATTTTAGGATTGTTTGTTCTATCTCTGTGAAGAATGCTGGTGTTATTTTGATAGGGATTGCATTGAATATGTAGATTGCTTTGGGTAGTAGTATTGACATTTTAACAATATTTGTTCTTCATATCTAGGGGCATGGAATATTTTTCCATTTTTTGTGTCTTCCTTTTGGATATGTATGATCTGGGCACAGCTAGATGTTAAAAAATAATTTAAAAAAAAGCAAAAATGTTATACCACCTTTTATTTTTTTAATTTATTTTTTAATTTTTTTAATTTTTATTTATTTTTGAGAGAGAGACAGAGACAGAAAGTGTAAGCTGGGGAAGGGGCAGAGAGAGGGAGACACAGAATCCAAAGCAGGCTTCAGGCTCTGACCTTTCAGCACAGAGCCCGACGTGGGGCTCGAACTCACAAGCTGCAAGATCATGACCTGAGCGAAGTCGGATGCTCAACTGACTGAGCCACCCAGGTGCCCCATACCACCTTTTATTTAAACATTGCTATATTGTATTTTGCAGTTGGTTCCTAAATCCTGGGTTACAGGTATAATTTATGAAATGCATCCTGGTAGTATTGCATAAGCATGTATGATGCTGTTCAATCAGCTGGGAGGTCTACTGATAGTCTCAAGGCAAATAGTTGATTATAGACTGTCTTATTTCATCCCATGAAATTCTATTGCTATAACAACTACCACAGACTGGGTACCTTAATGAACAACAGAAATTTCTTTTCACAGCTGTGAAGACTGAGAAGTATGAAATCAAGGCATTGAGAGATTCAGTGTCTAGTGAGAACTCACTTCTTGTCTCATACACAGCCAACTCCTCACTGTGTCCTCACATGGGGGAAAAGATAAGGGAGCTTTCTGGAGTCTCTTTGATAAGGGTGCTATTCCTATTTATGAGGGCTCTACCATCATGACCTAGTCATCTCCTAAAGGCCCCACATCCTGATACCATCACACTGGGGGTTAGAATTTAACATAGGAATTTGGGAGGACATATTAAGTGTATAGTGCAGAAAGACCTTTTAAAAGTTAGTCTTGTTTTTTATTTTTTAAAAAAAGAAACAACTCTTTCTGGGAATTACAGAGGCAAATAAAAGTTGATTTTTGCTAGAAAGCAGGGATAGTTAATTAAATCCTTTCAATGTTAATAAAATATTCATTAGAAAGTAGGGGTTAGAAGGCTCCTTTGTAACGAAGACAAATATTCCTGATCGGGGAGAGTGTCAGGGGATAAAACCACCTACTATCTTTAGACAGAATAGTTTTGAACAAGAAAAATGCAAAATAGAAAGAACTAAGTCCAAAAACAAAATCTGCTCTTCTTCAAGTTCCTGGGGAAAATGTGTTTTAGGGCTCAAAAGGGGTACAGATGTTACCAAAGTTACTCCCTGACATACTAATGGCAGTCCACAGTTTTCAAGGAGTTGCTTGCTACCCCTACCTTACAAAAAAAATGAAAACGGAGCCCAGAATCATACAAGAAATTACCTGGAGTTGGTGTCAACCCAGACCTTCAGATCACAGGTCCGCAGCCATTACTCTATACCTCGGACCCAAGGATGGCTTGAATGATGAAATAAAGAATTTCAGAAAGAAAAACAGAAGGCAACACTCCTTTATTCAGCCTATCTTTCAACAAATATTTAAGGAGTGCCTCTTGTGTACTCTGTGAAGGTTGAGCAGCTTATTAAAAATCTCTTCTAGAGCATCTCCTCATGAAGGCCAGATGCATTATCGATCAATATTGATCACTCCCTGGCAAGGTCATTGACTTGAAAAGATCTAGAGTAAATTAGGAACACAAAATTCTGTTAGGTAGTGATTGATAACAAGCAAAATTAAAATTGAAAAAATGTACTTTTGCCTTTTATTCACTTTAAATCTTGATATATATTAAATTTTGGTTTCTGATAAATAATCCAACCATTCATATATGGAGATCTGTAGAGAGAGATAAGTAGACATAGACAGATACATACATGTATGTGGATGCATATGAAATTTCATATATATACATACACATTAATACACATGTGGATTATATACATATGAAATATCATTCAGAGTCAAAACTGAATTTAAACTTTCAAAATACAGATGAGACAGGTAGTCCCTGGAGTCTGTGCAAGTGTAAGTCGCTAAATGTTTGGAGAGGACCAATACGTAATGTGATAGAAGAAATTGGATTGTGAGAGTATATTCTAAAACCTTGATATTCTGCCATAGACCCTGCAAACTTGCCCATGGGATATTAGGAGGGTGTGGAAGGCTGGACGTGAAATTCATCTCCACAGGCTTCTTTTCAACCTGAGTATCTTTTTCTGTCTTAAGGGTTATATTTTATTTGACAAAAGGGTCACTGCATATTAGGTTTGAAAATGACAGTTTTAGGGGATAGCCTAAGAAATCAAATCCAGGTGTCAGAAATGTCACCATGGAAAACTAACAAGCGTTTCCCTGACTTATGTATATGAATAATCATCCAGCATGCGCAAGGCCCAGAGCAAGTTTTATTTTAGGAGCCCTTCATATTACTTCTCTTCTCTTCCTGCCTACTCTATTCCGGACATAGAATATTTCATAGAAATGCCCTTAATTGTCACATGGGTCGCACAAGATGTTATTTTTGTTCTGTAAACGATTACAGGCCTGTTTTCAAGTCTGAAAGTATTTAAGCAATTAAATGCCTCCTAAATCCACACTGTCAGCAGTCTCCTGCTTCCAGTGTAGTGATTCTTTGCTTATACAAGGATTTGGGAAGATATTTTATTCCAGTTTCCGTTCACCTCTATGTTCCCTCTATTCCTACTGTCAGATTTCTGCCTGCCCAGTATGTCATATTATGTCATCTAAATACCCAGCAAAACCACCACGAGATCTGTATGCTTTTGTCTTCCACACTCTTCCTCACCATCCCTTTGAAACATCCTCATTTCTGTTTTCCCTAACCAGTTCCATTTGCCCAATCTGGATGCTTCATGCTCTTAGGCCTCCTCTTTTAGAAAAGTACTCTCTGATTGCCCAAATCACATCAGGTTACCCAAGCCATTACTCTCTGCTCTTTCTGGACAATGCCTTATGCCATCCTTCTCTCTTGCCCACCTAAGAATTGCAACTGTTACTCAATTGTTTATTTATTCAATAGCAATTAAACTATTTGCCTATAGAGAGTCCAGCCAGGAAAATTGGATAAAATAATGAGCCAAAAAGACATGGTCTTGTCCTCAAGGAGATTTGCGTAGAGTGGGGAAGACTTTCAAGTAAACTGACCTTGGCAATACAGGTTCTGATAGAGTAGGATGAAAGTACTCTAGAGTCTTGTAGCAGAGGCTCTCATACTTTGGGCATCAAGGAAGAATTCCCTGGAGGGATACACAGTAATATAGTGAGTGAAGAAGAGAATTGTGTGGGGGAGGGAAAGTGTTTTAGGAAGTGGGAACATAGGAGAGAGAGACAACATGCTATTTGAAGGATTGGTAGATGTTGGCATGTTTAGAGCTTCGATAGTGAGAAAGAGAATGATAAGGCAATGGCCAGATCTGGGAGAACCATGTAAATTGTTTTATGAGCTTGCACATCGACAAAGGGGGGCTACTGAAAGATTTGTTTAAAGAGGGTAAAATGATGATTTGAAGTCTTAAAAATAAAAGACTGTGACTCCAGTGTGGAAGATAAGTACTACAGGCAAGATGGGGGCAAATCTGAAACACACATACATGTGCACACGTGCATGTGCGTGCACACACACACACACTTTTGTAGCACCAAAACAGATTGGATTTGAGCTACAAGTTCTTAATCAAAGTCCCATTGCTTTGATCTGAAGTAGTTATCATCTACATCTCTAGTAAGAAATAGATAAACTGTAGACCTGATTCCCTAAGTAACAGAGCTCTGTTGATCTCTTGCTTGTCTCAACCCTGACTACATAAAATATGGTCCATGGACCAGCATAATTAGCATCTCCTGGGAGAACTTTACAAATTGAGTAACAGTTCCCACCTCAGACCTACTGAATATGAATCTGCATTTTAACAAGTTCCCTAACTGATTCATATGCACATTGGATTTGAGAAGCCTGTTCTGGAAATCTACCTTGGATTCCCCAGCCCTTAGTTCTTTGTCTATGTTTTAGAGACTGATACAAATTTATTAGTAAGATTAAACATAGGCACATTAGTAAATATTTAACTCTTTACTTTGTACCGTTAAATACAAGGAATGTCTTCAAATGATCTTTCCACAGCAATCTTGCTCTCAGGTTGGGTTGATTTCAAGTTTTGTGAGGTGAATTGATTACAAGTTTTATGAGTTGTAAAAGTGGGAGCTTCAACAAATGAGGATTTTCTCCCAAATGGTTTCTAGGATATTATTGACCTTCTGTCTCCCAATATTTCAACTGTCAGGTCTATTACGCACTATGATAGCCTTACCTTGCCCAAATTTAAGTCTCTGGGTGGTTGCCTCCAATATATATGCAATAGGCCTTCTTGTAATTATTCTGTTTTAAAATGTTTTCTTAGGCATCTATTTCATTTCTAAATTTCTGCCTAAGATTTCTGCAATGCCCATGAAGCCTAATCATGTTCTTTTATATATTTTACACAGTGACAGTTTATGAGAGAAAAACAATGATAAATAAGGGAGTATCAATAATTTGTTTAAAACAGGAAGTTTTGGGGTACTGTGTCAAGTGGGCATAGGTTCAGCCCAGTCTCCTATGTTTATAATTTCTGTCCTTTAGCCTACTCCAGAGAAAACAGCAGTAATGATGACTTCCAAGACACCTAAGTTTCCCAATTATCAAAAAATATTCAAGAACGTAAGTGTTCTACAACCATCTAAGTAGGTAAAATAAACATTTACCTAAAAGTGGGGAGGTCTGTGTTCTGAT
Organism: Prionailurus viverrinus; assembly: GCF_022837055.1. Lineage (NCBI taxonomy): Eukaryota > Metazoa > Chordata > Mammalia > Carnivora > Felidae > Prionailurus > Prionailurus viverrinus. Next base: position 96,144,652 of record NC_062569.1, read on the forward strand.
CATGGCCACATTACTAATTAGCTGTGACTTCACAGATATTTTTCCTCACTGGCCCTAAACATCCTCATCTATAAATTGGAAGCTGTAGACCAGCCAATCTGAATATTTTAAGATTCCACATGCATTTCATTTATCTGAAAATTGGTAATCCATATGTGCTGCATAATGATGGGAACACTTGGGAAAGCATAATGTCCAATTAACCAGCACACTGCTATTTCCCAGACATCCTGAATTAGTGGCAATGCACACTCCTGCATGTAAGCCGCCTCTCTCAATCACGATCCTCCAAGTGGCATTTTTTTGCCAAGTCTAACCAGCAGTTCCTTTGACTTGTTGCTGTTTATTTTTTTCCTCCAAGCTAACTAAAAGATTATACCTTTCCTGAAGCTTATGCCAGATGCTTTCATCCCTGTCATAAAAATCATGAAGAAAATGTCTCTGGGAGTCAAAGTCTTTGACTATATCAGCAACATTTCTGCAATACCATCTTTATGCAAGTGCTTGCTGATGTCTTTCCCCTTTAACTGTAGTCCTGAAAATGAAGCAAACTCAAAATGGTTCATTTGCCTTGCCCTCCTCTCCATAGGGATTCCAAAGAAGCTCTCCCCTCTCCTTAAAGGCTTATTCTTAGGGGTCCCCACACCTGTGCCCTCACAGAAATACCTAAGCAGCACATCAGTATCAAAGGTTCCCTTAGTCTTTCCCTCCCTGCCCCTACATTGCTTAAATATTTCTTTTTGTTTACAATAAATAATACTACTAAGATAGAATGAAAGCTGAATTTGTTTTAGACTTGAAGTTGAGTAACGTAATGCTGTGATTAACAAGGTGAAACCCTTTGTGACTGATTCCTTTGCCTAATCTGAAACAATAGCAGTATTGTTGTTTTCTAACATCTATAACAATAATTGTAATGATATTTTTCATCAATGCAGATTTACATTATACCACACACTTTACATGGGGCATCTCATTTTGTCCGTAGAATTCTGTGGGGAATATTTTTATCCTCATAGTACAGTAAGGAAACTGAGGCTAGAGAAAGTGTACTATTAATAGCTTAGAATTACCCAGCTGGTGGCTGAGCAGGGATTTGAATCTGGATTATTCTGACTTCAAGCTCCTAGTTGCCCACCATGTCAGATGTTAACTCTTCTTCCAGAGCATCAGTTGGATCCTGGGGAGGAAAACCTAATGGTGACCCATCTAAAAGGAGAATGTCCAAGGAGACTTGGTGTTCACGGTTGAGTCTGCTGTCCCTGATTTCTCTTTTTGGAGTTTTCATTTTGTCTGTTCCTGTCTATGGGCTTTAGGAGTTGAGTAAATTTTATCACCTCACCCCTCTGTAGGGCAGTGTTTCCCAAATTTTGATGTACTTCTCTATCTTCTGGGAAATTAGAGGTTGAGTAGCTAAGGTAGGACCCAGTAATTTGCATTTTAAAAGCACCTCCTCCCTCAATAGAGAAACATTATGAAACATAAGAATATCTTGTCTATCTTTTCTATTCTAAGTAAAGGGTAGAAAAATCCCAGGTATTAGCAAATAAACCATGAGCGAGTCTTTGTCCCTTTTCCCTGAAGCAGTGTGACACTTGAAAATCAGGATAGTTTATCACAGATATGGATTAGTATTACCTGTGAGATCCAGTGTTTTCCCAGCCTATCTCTTGCTCTGGAATGTTTGGGTCACCCCCTTGGGACCCTGGCCTTCACTTTCCATATGGGCTTTCCTGAAATCAAAGAAGAATCCTTTCTAGTCTAAGATGGTTTCTTCTAGGTTTCAACATATTATCCTGCCCAAAGTAAATATTTTATTTTTCCTTCCAAGGATTTCTTTTTTTTTTTAATGTTGATTTATTTTTGAGAGAGAGAGAGCACGAGCAGAGGAGGGGCAGAGAGAGAGAAGGAGGGAGGAATAGAATCAGAAGCAGGCTCCAGGCTCTGAGCTGTCAGCACAGAGCCCGATGTGGGGCTCAAACTCATGGACTGTGAGATCATGACCTGAGTCAGAGTTAGACGTTTAACTGACTAGGCCACCCAGGAGCCCCTGGATTTCTTTAGCTTAGGCAAAATAGCTCTGAATCTTACTTTCAGTACTTGCTAGCAGTGAGACTTTGGCAAATTACTTATTCTCTGATATTCTTGTGGCCCATTTACATCATAGTGCAAGTGAAAGGCTCCCTCTAAAATTGTGCAGTGCATACCTTGTGAAACTGTCTGAGAGGGCCCCAACATGAACTATTATTTTTAAATGGTTTGACACAACTCCTGGCATTTCCACCCCAAATAGTACCTGTTCTTTAGTATTTATCCTCATCTTTGACTATTTCTGCTTGATTTGTTCTAACATTATTGAAATATGTTTACTAGCCATTTGTTAATGTCAATTCTACTTGCTGACCAAGCTTGACTCCTTCATTAAAGATCTAAGATAAGTAGGCTAGTTATGAGAGTGACTCTAATCTTACTTAAATTGTGGATTTTCCTGAATTCATTCCCTTACTCTTACCATAGTCTGCTTGTAACCAGTGACATAATTTTACAATATGGCTGGTTGAGGTTAAGGGTGCAGTCTATAGCTATGAAACCATCTTTTTCCCTCTGTGAAATACTAACTAGGCTGCCCACAAATGGAAGTGACTACCTTGACCTCATTAGCCCTGCACTCCAAGCAGCTGAGCATTTTGCTTTCATTATTTTAATAATGTGATGATGATTATAAGATACAGCATGAACAGTACTGAATCTAGAAATTTCATTATTCCCATTAGTGATACAAATCAAGGGAAGTATGCAGAAGAGAGGGTGAATTTGAGTGCTCACATGGAAATCGCAGATTGGGTGAATAGATTTGAGCACAGGTATGTGGTGTATTAGTGTGTGTGTGTGTGTGTGTGTGTGTGTGTGTGTGTGTGTGTGTGTGTGATGTGGGATGAGGGGAAAGGAAGCAGAAAGGTAGAGTATAAGCCCTGCTTTCTTTAGGCATGAGTAAGATGTACTAAAACAGAGATAATTGCAGGTGTCAAAAGATAATGGGGTAAATTACATAATTCACTCCCTTCCTTTTTTGTATTTTTATATCCTTTAAATACCACTAAAGCAAATGATTTAGGAACAACTTGGCAAGAGAAGAAGAAACATTTAATGTGTTGCATATTGTATCCACTTCATTTTTGATCTTTTTGCCCTGAAAATTTATCAGAAAATATTGCACAGATAATTGGATAAGCACACACACATATACACACTACTAGTACTGGAAAGTGTGTGTGTGTGTGTGTGTGTGTGTGTGTGTGTGTGTGTGTGTGAATGTGAGAGGGAGAAAGAGAGAGAGAGAGATTGATTCAACTTTTATTAGGAAGGCCCAGATCAGGGAACTGGAAACAAAAAAGGAGACTAACTGGGCAAGATTCCTGCCCTCATGAAGAGTCATTCTAAAGGGAGGGGCTAGGGGCACCTGGGTGACTCAGTTGGTTAAGTATGATCTCACTGTTGGTGAGTTCGAGCTCCACGTCCCATTCCACGCTGACAGTGTGGAGGCTTCTCTCTCTCCCCCTCTCTCTTTGCCCCTCCCCTTTCTCTCCTAAGATAAATACATAAATAAACTTTTTAAAAAAGCATAAAGGGAGAGGTTAGACATAAGATAACTAAATGAACGAATAAATCAATAAATAAAAATCATATGTTAATAAAACCTGTGAAGCAATTTAAAAATGTGAATGCTTTGAAAATAGTGGAATGGTGTGGGGAAGAAAGATACCATCACATAGGTTATTATGCATCGATAACAGGGGGCAAACTTTTCCTCGGATATCATGATTGTAGAAATTACCCCAGTTTGGGGGCACATCACAGGGCTGACTCTAGTATTGTGGAGGAGAAGGTTTTTTTTTCTGCCTTCATGTATTTAAAAGGGATTTAAGGCTCATCACACAAAAGGATACACCTATAAAGCTGCCCACTCACCCACAGCTTCTTGGAGCACAAGGCAAGATGTGATTATCCTTTCTACATCACCCACCTGGCTAGGAACCTGCTGAACTATTTCCATCCAGGACAGTTCTGTCTGCATTGTTTACAAATGGTGATGGGCAGAACACTCAGCCCCAGAAATCACTCACACCCAGGGATGATTCTGTCGTCTCCTACCTTACTCCAAGTCGCTTACCACTAGGATTGGGGCTGTCTGTGTGATTTTGAGACTTTACGTTCTACCTTACTCCAAGTCCCTTACCACTATGATTGGGGCTGTGTGATTTTAAGACTTTACAGTCTCCAGTTCAAGGCTCTTCAAAAACCTTGACCTTTTACTGCCTCAGTTACCTCAACTCCAGTGACCTTCTTTCTTTTTCCACTTTATTCCACTAGCAACACAGCCACACTTGAAGACCAGCATCAGACACATTTCCCCTGGGACTCACCATCACTCTTACTTTCTAGCTCCCGTTCCATCTACTCTGATTTTCCCCCTGATCTGTTCTCCCTTGACCATTTCCTGTTCTCACAGTTCATGAGCTGCTTTGTCTCTTTACTCAACATGGACCCTACTGTTGGGCACTTCCATTCTTCCTAAGCTGGTGTTCCCATGTTTTCCAACTTGTCCACCTTTGGGATCCTATACTTTATCTTTCTGTGTTCTGAGTGAGGGCTGCAGAGAGGATAAGGGTATTTTGTTTGTTTATTTCATTGGGTTTGCTCAATCTCGTGTCTTAGCTCAGGCTGCTGTAACAAAATACCACAAACCAAGTGACTTATAAACAATAAAAATACTTTCTCATAGTTTTAGAGGCTGGGATGTTTGAGATCAAGTCACCAGCTGATTCAGTGTCTAGCGAAGTCCTGTTTCCTGATTCATAGATGGGTGTCTTCTGGCCATGAATTCATGTGGTAAAAGGGGTAAGGGAGCTCTCCAGAGTCTATTTTGTAAGGGCCCTAATCCCATTCATGAGGACTCTGCCCTCATGACTTCACTAAGTCCCAAATGCCCTACCTCTAGTACCATCACCCTGGGGAATAGGTTTCAACATATGAATTTTGGGAAGACACAAATATTTGGGCTATAACAACTTAGACATTATCTTTTTTAAAGATCATTGCAATAAATTTTTATATCATTCCTTTCCCTTTGATCACAGAGCTGGGCTGTTTTTTTCCACTTATTTTTTTCTCTTATTCTGTTTGAGAGCACAAAACCATTGGATTCTGAACCATTTAGTGGCGTTCTGCTCCCCCTTTAAACTCTTTATATCCTCACCAGTTTTTTCTTTTCCTCTTGCTTTGGAAGCAAATTAATTTTTCCCATTTCTAAGATGAAATTCAACCTGTGCTCTTGCTCTGACCTTCCTATACCCCAACACACATACACACACACACACACACACACACACACACACACACACACAGTTCTATATTAATTTTCATTATTCTCATAAGCTCAGAAGTATGACTTATTTTCCCTTTATGTATGAAAACAGATTCTATCCAACAAATAGTCTATATTAATAAGACTACAGCCCTCTCCTCCATCTCATGAACTCATGAACAGAATTTGTGAGATATTGGGGTGTGTGGGTGACTCAGTTTGTTAAGTGTCCAACTCTTGGTCTCGGCTCAGGTCATGATCTCACAGCCTGTGAGTTTGAGCCCCATGTCAGGCTGTGCACTGTCAGAATCCCACGTCTTGGTACTCTCTCTCTGTCCCTCTCTCTCTGCCCCTCCCTCACTCGTGCTCTCTCAACTAAATAAACCTAAAAACATTGCAAGATATTAGTTATACTCTCTTATTTCTTTTCCTCTCCATGGTGGCATTCACCTCTTGAAATCTCTGGTTCACTTTATGGAATCTCGCTAAGCTACTGATAGAATTCTATTTATTTAGCAAATGTTTGATAACCACTCCCCAAGGTCCAGGTACCATTTTAGGTGCCCAGGCTACCATATGACCAGTACTGAGCAATCATGATAGCTCTGTCCACAACGATTGGTCCAAAGAGTCCAAATCTCAAGAAACTGAATGAGATGAGAGAGGAAGAAAGTGAGATTAAGAGATATTATATGAAATGAGACCCTGAATTCAGCTGTGCCTGAAGATCCACTCAGACATTTTAGCTAACTGAACCGATAAATGTCTTTCCTGTGTGAGTGACTCTGTGTTTAGATTCTGTCATTTACAACTGAAAGAGTCCTGAATAAAATAATATAGTTATTTGCATATATTTTTGTATTATCCTCTCCTATGCAATCATAAGGTGTTTGAGGAAAAAGACTTATTCATTGTGTATCCTCTAGAATGCTTTGTACACTGTAAGTGTCCAATAAATATTTATTGAATGAATAAATCAACTTAGAAAAGAGCTTAAATTTAGATTGATGCAGTCTTCAGACTTCTCTAGAGTGATCTGGACAATGAACAGCATCACATGGCAGAATTCTTACACTTTTCCACCTCCAAATGGGAATCCCTAGCTCTCGTCCAACCCTCCACACTTCCCCCGTTGTCACTTTATCTGCACCGCCATTCCACTTTTGCTCAGAGAAGATAATAAATATACCTGGATGACTGTGTCCCTATTTTCAGCAGTAAGAATCCCAACTGAAACACAACTGAAGGGGGGGTGGGGGGGGTGGGAACAACCAAACTGTTGGCCCTTTGGTTTTCATTCTTTCTTGATCCAGGTCTAAGCTTCTCTTTGTAGGGAAAATGCTGGGACACTCCATTTAGAGACACATCCCTAAAACTGTAATAAGAACAAAACATTGGGGGAGATTATGATTTTCAATCCACACCCCCACACACCTACCAAAGGCATACCTCGAAGATGAAGGATCAAAAAGAAACACAGCAAATTTCCAGATACACATCTGCAAAGGAAGCTCACCCTGACTCACATAGTTACAGCTCTCTCTTTCTAGAACTATGGAGACAAGCACCTACAAAGACAAATCTTTTCATTTAGGAAAAGGTCCCCAGTGCACATCTGGAGTCAGGGGAGTCAAAAGGACCAAGAACTCTTCCCTGAAGCAGACAGAATGTGGGTGGAGGCAAACAGAATGATCCATTTAAACACTTAGCAGGATGGAAATCTTAGACAGTCAAAGCAACATCCTTATTAATTGCCAATTTTAGAGGCACTCTAGCATGCAACCACTTTCTCCTGTCTTGTTTCTTTTTGAAAATACAAGAGGATTAGGATGTGAGGTTGGAGTGGGGGGTGGGGGCCAAGAAAGTCATCTCTTTTTCTCTGAGTGTGCCTTGTGTGTTTTAATTATCCCTCTAGAGATACTTCCTTGCATGGTTGTGCCTTCCATCTGTTGCTTGCAGTTTTGTTTCTGACAGTGGAGTTATATCATCAGTGGTCACCGGGCTTGTTTTGTGTTCTGAGGGCATGGGGGCAGTTAGCATGGCCAGCAAACTGGCCATGCATTGCTCACCATTTGGAAAAGGCTAAACTGCTTGCCATTTCAAGGAGCCTAAGTTACATGAGTTTTTCCTACACCCTACTTCCTGTGGCACAGCTGATGCTGCTGAGGCTAGATCGCAGGGCTTTTCTGTGAAGACCATGCACCAGTTTGGTATTCATAGATTTCTGCTTTGAAAAAGTAACCAGGTTACTGCCAAGGCAACTGCAACAGTAACTAAGCCTGTTGAGTGGCAGAGTCCACTCTTAACAAGCATTCAGCTTACCTACATCACAACTATAAGTAGCAATTCTCTCTCTAATAACAAATTCTAAATATTCAACCTTCTACTTCTGCCTGTGGAGATGGAGATCTTTTTAAAATGTTGATGCACAGAAATTCCCCCAAACTCCTGCTGTGTTAAGAATTTAAATCATCCTTGATTCAGAACAGGGTGTGTTCTTTAAAAAGCAGTGCTTTCATCCTAACATATTTCCTCCCGTAATGTGGTGGAAGCAGAAAAGAGAGTTCTGTGAAATAATGTGTATTATTAAATGAAAATATGTAAAAGCTTACTCAAACATAGTTTGCTTCACTGGTAATCACTCAAGTGTTCTTGGTATGCCAGCACATGAGCTTTCCAATGTCACAGAATTGCAAGGAGGCAAACAAGAAGGTAAACTCATGTAACAGAGTTAGGATTTAGAGATATGAGCTCATAATGTTTAATTTTTAAGTATGCCCAAGTTATATTTTCATTTTGTTTTTATTCTAATCATGAAATAAGACAAAAACACCCTAGAACAAAGCAGCTAGAAAACAATCTTTCAGCCATCCAGCCATTGGTTAAGTCACCTTTCTTCGTGTGTTGGCAGATTTCTTTCTAGTCATTTTTTTCTTGCGCTTCATTTTAAAATTTGCTTGTTTATTTATTTTGAGAGAGATGGAGACAGCACGAGTTGGGGAGGGGCAGAGAGAAAGGGAGAGAGACAGAGATTATCCCAAGCAGGCTCGCACTGTCAGCACAGAGCCAAGTGCGGGGCTTGAACCCACAAACTGTGAGATCGTGATCTCAGCCAAAATCAAGGGTCAGGCACTTAACTGACTGCACCACCCAGGCACCCCTTTTCTAGCAGTTTTACATTCATAAGTGCATCAAATACTTTGGACTGAACTAAATGCTAGCTCTGTAATGACATGATTCACATTATTCCCATGTCCTCATTAAAGTCTTGTCTTTTGGTCCTGTTCATCTAGAATCTGACACTGGGTCCTCCTGTTCTTTATCCCATTTCTAATCTCCATCTCTAAGTCACAATTTAGGAAATAATAAGTAATGAATAACAGAACTTCTCTGTATTGAGTCAAGGGGAGGATGGGGCAAACACTGCCAGGGGAGTGAGACTACCATCTCATATCCCCGCCTAACGGCTTTCTCTTAGTCACTTGGGTCCAAGCAGAGATGCTAAGGACCATCTGGTGCCCAGCCTCTCTCAGATGGTTACAGTGAATAGATGGACAACACCTGAGCTGTCCTAATATTCATGCCATTTGGTACCACTTCCCATCAAGCTGGGGTCTTCAGGCTTTCCCTGTCATCTTCCTCTGTTCATGGTCTGGTTCAGAGACTTTCTCCACAGGACCTCCATATGCCTGTATCTGTCTGCTCAGGCTGCCATAACAAAATACCATAGATTGGGCAGCTTGAACAACAGAAATTTATTTTCTCAGTTCTGGAGGCTAGAATCCTAGATAGAAGTGCCAGTTGATTGCGTTCTTGATGAGAGCTCTCTTCCTGGCTTATAGATGGATATCTTCTTGCTATGTCCTCACATGGCCTTTCTTAGGTGTGCATGCACAGAGAGAAAGAGAGAACACTCCATTATCTCTTTTCATATGTTGTTTTAGTCAGCGTTCTCCAAAGAAATGGAACCAACAGGAGATATATCCATACTTATATCTCCATATATCTATATATAGATATATCCATATCTATTTATTGAATAGATATTCAATATTTTAATCTGTAACCATGCCTATATATTTACATTCAGTTTATAACAATATCCTTCTCCTCCTATTATTTTGCCCTGATTTAAGGAAATGAAATTTGGGAATAGCATAGGAGAGCATTGGGCAAGTGAGCAAGGAAAATATAGTAAGAGAACAAGAGCTAATTTCATAATTGGTGAAAGCTGAATTACCAATGACTAAGGAGATAAGAGGCAAGAAATTGAAGAAAGTTTACTTGCTCACTGTATTTTGTGAGCTGTGGAATCAGTGAGATGGGTAAGTAGTACAGCCAAGTAACCGTGAAGACAGAACTGACATTAAAAAATAAAAAATCAATTTCTAGTGATCTAGATGTAGTTCAGCAATGGTCAGTGGCTTGGGTATAAAATAGTTGATGACGGTATTAGGTGGGACACGATGAGTAGACAGTGGAGACCGACTGTTGGAAAAATTATTCCTGTGGTAAGAACAATAGAAAATTTGTCTTGATAGAGTTGAGGGTATTTACTAGAGAGATAGTGGAGGGATTAATTAATGATTGGGGCACCTGGGTGGCTCAGTCCATTAAGCGGCTTGTTCTGGTTTCCAGATCAGGTCATGACCTCACTGTTTTGTGAGTTTGAGCCCTGAGTCTGGCTCTGCTCACTGAGCATCTGGAGCCTGCTTAGGATTCTCCCTCTCACCCTCTCTCTCTGCCCCTACCCCACTGGAGCTATCTCTGTTTGCTCAAAATAAATAAACTTAAAAAGAAAAGATAAATGACCACATGAACAAAGGAAACTTTATAGTGATTAAAACTGATTTTTCTCAGGAAGAAGCTTGATAATATAAATTGTATGGCTTAAAAATGCTGGATGGAGACCATCAGGTGGAATTATAGACACAGATGAGAAAAGATTAGGAGTCTAGGGGCCATTTCCAGTGTACATGATCACACCTCACCTGTAGTCTCTTCTTCTACTTACAGTTTCTTACAGCTGTGTTTGACTGGACCACTTGAAAATTCCAAACAACACAGGGCGTGGGTATATTACTGGTTTGAAGGATTATTTTAGACACGATAAAAATTCTCTCAGAAGGATACAAAACAAGAGATTTCTCTTAAGGATACACACGTGTTTTTCTCATGGGCGAATCAGGATCGCAAAAAGAAGTGACGTAAGAAACTTTTAAAATATATAATGGTGCAGTTATATGAACATTTCCTAATACCAGACTATTAAATGATAAAATGAAATTGTTTGACATGTTAAAGGATTAAAATAAGTTTCTGTTTTGGTTTATAATAGGGTCTGATTATCAGACTCTAGTATGATGACCTCAGTGGTGAAAAGTCATGACTGGCAGAGTCTGTTAGCTCGCCTCAATCTCTCTTCTCCCTATCCTTAGGATTAGATCCTTTGATTTTAGGTGGGTATGTGATTGTTATAACAATATTCTATTTCCTAGCCACACTCTCTTCTCAAGGCTTTTGTGACCCTGCAACTAAATTCTAATCAGTAAAAGGTAAGCCAGAAAATCATGACAACTTCTTGGAGCATCCCTTAAAAGGCAGCTGGTGCATTTTTCTTTGGCCTCTTGCCCCTTCTTTATATCCCCTATTTACTGTTGATTGGAACGTGAATTCATTGGGTGACAGTGACCATATTGGACTGTGATGGGACCTTGAGAATGGAGGCCACACATAACAGAACAGTAAGATAGAAGGAACTTGGACACAGGACCTTGGGGATCTAAGTTGCCTGACAAGCCTAACATGCCTCCAGACCCTTCCATCACAGGGAAATAAGCTTCTGTTTACATCTCTTTGACTCAACATGGAGACCAGTACTAACTGAAACACCAGGCTCCATCACAAAGCTGAGCTATTGATTTCTCCATCTTCTAAAACCATAAGACTGATAGAATTGGGTTGAGAGCTCGTCACCTTCCAGTGATGAGCTAGAAACAGAAGAAAACTGCCCAAATGAATCTGGATAGAAAAATAAAACAAAACAAAAAAACAAAAACAAAACAACAAAAAAAACCCAAAACAAAACAAAAAAAAATCACCTTCTCACTTTTTTTATCTGCCCCTGGATCAGAAACAAAATTTGTGTCAGACAACTAAGTGGTTCCTGTAACTAAACAGATGCTGGTTCAGGCAGGCAGCCAAATGCTCTCCTTTTCTCTTACCACTTTATATTTGTCCCTCCTTCATCCAGTTTGGGACAATATCTTCCAGAAAATGAACACATGAGATGCAATGGAAGACAAGCTGTAATGCATTGTATTTTGGGATGTGTAGTTACTACAAGTAAAGAGCTAGGTTTGGGAGTGGTGCAGAGGCAAAAACACAAAAACAAAAACCTATCAGCAGATACTGGGGACTAGTTTCACCGTGTATTCCATCTGTTCTTTGTGTCAGACAATCAGGCACTTGAGATAAGATAGTATCCTGTTTCAGTCCAGCAGAGCTACACAGAACAAAAGATTAGAAGACATCAGGAATGAGACTAAGGGTTGTGGATATCAACTTACTACTTGTCAATGAATCTAAAAATATTTGACCACCCAAGTGAATACAAAGTAATGACAAAGGCAATCTACACACCATATCTATTAATAAACGCTAAACCTGAATTAATTTGCCCTTGATCTGAAGTTGACTTAATATAAATACAAAGAGATTAAAGAAAAGACACAGTCTAGGGAATAATACAAATTTACAGAAGAAAATGTTAGCTTGAGACAGGAGAGTAGACCTCTAATAACCATTAATGATAGGCACAGAGTCAACTTAAGAAAATTCCTTTTTCTTTCAATAATACACAAGAGCACATGGTCTTTATGGAGAGAAAAAGGCAATTAGAAGAGAATAGGTTGAGAGAAAAAGACATGTTATTTGACAAAAACTGATGGAGAACTTGAGGATTGATTTTTTAAAAAACTTAGAAAAGTTGGATTTATTTTTTTTTTTTTTCACTCTTTTTTTTTTTTTTTTCACTCTTTTTTTTTTTTTTTTTTTTATGAAATTTATTGACAAATTGGTTTCCATACAACACCCAGTGCTCATCCCAAAAGGTGCCCTCCTCAATACCCATCACCCACCCTCTCCTCCCTCCCACCCCCCATCAACCCTCAGTTTGTTCTCAGTTTTTAAGTCTCTTATGCTTTGGCTCTCTCCCATTCTAACCTCTTTTTTTTTTTTTTCCTTCCCCTCCCCCATGGGTTCCTGTGAAGTTTCTCAGGATCCACATAAGAGTGAAACCATATGGTATCTGTCTTTCTCTGTATGGCTTATTTCAGAAAAGTTGGATTTAAAATCTGAACTGGGTAATTTAAAATAAGTTGTTAAAAAGTCAAGTTAATGATACAGTAATTTAACTTGAGGAACTCTCACATAATGTGCTTAACAAAATAGAAGAAATAAAAGTAAATTTGGGGTGGGAGAAGGAAATATGTGAAATAATCCCATAGTTAAAGAGGGCAAAGAGTGCTGTCTCTTACCCTGGCTAACAACTGAGTATGTTTATTAGGAAACAAAACAAAACAAAAATAAAACAAAACAACTAACTAAAAAAGTTTGAACAGAGGCAATAACTAAAGATATAATGGAAATAAACTTTTGCCTTATTTGAAATAAATAAGACATATGAAATAAAGCTTTCTCTGAAATCTTAAAAATGACCTGAGAAAACAGATAAAGTGATTGTCGTAATACATCAAAATCAGTCTGAAGACATTCTTGTCTAGAAATACACTGAAAAGATCTGTAAGTGACAAAACTAGGAAAAAATAAATTTTATGAACAGCCAGGAATGCTGATTGCTAACTGCCTACTCTGCAACACCAAAGACCAATGGAGAATGGAACAACGTCCACAACATACCTAGTGGGGAGTAACATTTTGGAGTATGTTTATTCCTTCACAGATTTTTTTCCCCATGAAGTGTTTTTAAAAATATATTCTTAAATATACAGTGGCTTACAAAATTTAGTATCTACTTATCAATTTAAGCCACTTTAAAATATGCAACAACTGAGATGCCTGGGTGGTTGAGTATCTGGCCAGTCGGTTGGATGTCTGGCTCTTGGTTTCAGCTCAGGTCATGATCTCGGGGTTCACAAGTTCGAGCCCCAAATCGAACTTGCACTATCAGTGCAGAGCCTGCTTGGGATTCTCTCTCTCTCTGCTTCTCTGTCCTTCCCATGCTCTCTCAAAATAAATAAATAAACTTTAAAAAAAATAAAAAAAAAATGCCTACTTCTTCCTTACTAAAAAATAATAAAAAACAAATATACAACAACTGATCAAGAGATAAAACAAAACTAAGAAATCCATCATGGGGAAGTTACACATAAAATAGATTGGTAGGGAACATTAAAAACATTTCAAGACAGAGCTAAATGATTAAAGTAAACTATGTTACAAAACTGAAGTCAAATATCTATAATAATGAACTAAAATGAGTATGATATAAATCATGGTTTAATAAAACATAGTATTCCATATCTAAAACCTGGAGTTATATAAAGAACCAGAAATAGAAGAACACAGTGCAAAAAAACAGAAATGCCTAATTTTACAATAGAGTGACTCCAGAACACTATTTAATATATTAGCTTAGATACTTCGAGAGATGGATCACTGTAGGGAAAGAGTAAAAACCTTCATGGGACTACTACCACCGCAGGATCATAGGATAGCAGTTCTCTCTGGAGTGTGGACCTGAGCTTTGGTTTTATTTGTAGTAGTTTATTTCTTTAAGAGAGAAAAAGATCTGAAACACGTAATGTTAATGTTAACATCTATTAAATCTACAACATGGTGTCTGTTGTTGGTTATTTTGTAGTCTCTAGTTTTCCATGTTTGTAATATAGTACATTTTGAAAGACTACTTTTGGGTGCTTAAAGATAATCACGAAGTAGAATTTAAAACAAAACATGTACTGGTATATCAACCACAGAAGAAAAGAGCAAACTGTATACCTTGAGAGAATATATAGTGTAGGAAAATGCAGAAAATGTGGAAAGAATCAGAAAAATATCCAAACCAAAAATGACAAAAGTAGGACTATGGATCCTTTACAAAGATTGCTGTAAACTGTTTCAACCCCTCTATTAAATAGGTAATAATAATGATAATGATATTGAATGTGTATTCTTAGTATGTGCCTGGCACTATGCTATATGCTATCCTACATTCCTTAAATGTTTTATGTCCATTAATCCTCATGACGACTTCATGAATCAAATATTATTATCTGAAGTCTCATAGATTGAATTGGTAAAAATAGTTCGACCAAGAGATACATCTTTTTAAAAAGACAAAAAAAGTTAAAGATGGATGTTTTTCTTACCACAAAACAAAACAAAAAAAGATTGTTAAATATTAACATCAGACAAGATAGAATTAATGACAAAAATTATTAATTGCTGTCTAGAGATTAATTTTATATTCAGAAAAGGGAGCTTCCATAATGAATATGTAAGAATTTTAAGACTTTATATATCTGAATAGGCTAACATTTGAGTAATTGACCAAAATTATTAGAAATACAAGGAAAATTATTTCGAATGCAGTGTCTTCACACATTTCTGGATCAAGAAGACAAAAAGAAAATAATGACATAGAAAAACATTGTTCAACTTAGAATTTATGGATGGGCTTCTTGTGTTGTTAGAAATCTTAGAACACTATGCAAATTATTGTTAGTATGTATGTGTGTGAACTCTTTTAGAAACATAGTACTTCCATCATATCCTCCAAAGAAGTCCATGACTCTCTCCAGAATGTGTGTGTGTATGTGTGTGTGTGTGTGTGTGTCTGTGTGTGTATATCTTTACACTTTATAATAAGAGACCACATAAAAAAAATAATCCATGAAATATCAAAAAAAAAAATGTGTACAAAGTCCTAAGTGGAAAATGTCTAGAGTTATACTTGAAATTACTTTTGTGATATCTGGTTCTCTTACTAGGTTTCACATTCTATGATAATAGGGACATAAATGTCTTATTTTCTGATTCTCCACTCAGTATAATAGGTGGCATATGGACTAGGCTCAGTAAATATCAATTGAATTGATTAACAGAGCCATCAGTAACCTTGGGAGAAGTTAGTATTTTGTCAAAGAATTAGCTCCCCAAATAGTTCTAGATCCAGAATTTTTTAAAGTTTATTTATTTATTTTGAGAGAGAGAGAGAGAGAGAGAGAGTTAAGAGTAGGGGAGGAGCAAAGATAGAAAGAGAATCCCAAGCAGGCTCCATACTGCCAGCACAGAGCCCAATGCAGGGCTGGAACTCACAAACCATGAGATGGTGACCTGACTTAACCAACTGAGCTACCAGAAGCCCCTAGAAAAAAATTTTTAACGTTTATTTATTTTGAGAGAGAGAACACGAGTGGGAGAGAGGCAAAGAGAGAGGGAGACAGAGGATCCAGAGTGGGCTGTGCACTGACAACAGCAAGCAAGCCTGATGTGGTACCCGAACTCACAAACTGTGACATCATGACCTGAGCCAAAGTCATTCATACGACCAACTGACTGAGCCCCCTGGGTGCCCTCAGAAAATTTTATAGGTAAATTCTAACAAATGTCAAAGATTAGTTGCTTATAACATTTTAACTTTTTCATAGTATAGAAAAACAACCAAAACAAGAAATAAAACTACTCAGTTTCAAAAATACTAAACTCAGAAACTAAAACCTGAACAAAACAGCTATAAAAATCCAATGCACTTGTATCACCTCTCTGTACATGTATGTGTGGGTGCACATATACATATATGATAGATGTACATGAGATATCCAATAGATGCAATAACATGAAAATTATACCATAACAATATAATAAGATTTATAAAGTTTATATATAAAATTTAATTCAGGAATACAACTATGGTTTACTGTGAAAGAATCTACTAAATTATATTCCTTTATTTTTTTCCACTCTTTTTCCATTATTAAGAAATATCAATAGGGGCACCTGGGTGGCGCAGTTGGTTAAGCGTCCGACTTCAGCCAGGTCACGATCTCGCAGTCCATTAGTTCGAGCCCCGCATCAGGCTCTGGGCTGACGGCTCAGAACCTGGAGCCTGTTTCCGATTCTGTGTCTCCCTCTCTCTCTGCCCCTCCCCCGTTCATGCTCTGTCTCTCTCTGTCCCAAAAATAAATAAACGTTGAAAAAAAAATTTAAAAAAAAAAGAAATATCAATACATCAAACAAAATAATGGTCATTTTTATAGATGCCAAAAGAGTAATTGGGTTAAAATTTTACATGCACCATGATGGACAGTATTTTAGTGTCCTAGGGAAAGAAAGATGTTCTTTCAACCTGATAAAGAATGACCATCTGAAACCATCAGCCTGGTCAGTGTTTTTCATATGTAAGAGGAATAACACTGGAAGCACCAGAAGTATAAACATTAAAATCAAGATCAAAAACTCTATTTATTTATAACTATTGAAAGTAAGCTAGGGTCGGCGGCAAGATGGCGGCTTAGGAGGACGCTGGGCTCACCGCACGTCCTGCTGATCACTTAGATTCCATCTACATCTGCCTAAATAACCCAGAAAACCGCCAGAGGATTAGCAGAACGGAGTCGCCGGAGCCAAACGCAGACGAGAGGCCCACGGAAGAGGGTAGGAAGGGCGGCGAGGCGGTGCGCGCTCCACGGACTGGCGGGAGGGAGCCGGGGCGGAGGGGCGGCTCGCCGGCCAAGCACAGCCACCGAGTCTGGCTTGCAAAAGCGGAGGGGCCTGACGGACTGTGTTCCCACAACAAGCGCGACTTAGCGTCTGGGAGGTCATAAGTTAACAGCTCTGCTCGGAAAGCGGGAAGGCTGGAGGACAAAGGGAGGGAGAGCTGCTGAGCCCCCTGACAACAGAGCTCAGTTTGGTGGGGAACAAAGGCGCTCGCCAGCGCCATCTCCCCCGCCCATCCCCCAGCCAAAATCCCAAAGAGAACCTGTTCCTGCCGGGGAACTTGCTCGCTCCGCGCAAACACCCAACTCTGCGCTTCGGCGGAGCCAAACCTCCGGCAGCGGATCTGACTCCCTCCCGCTGCCACAGGGCCCCTCCTGAAGTGGATCACCTAAGGAGAAGCGATCTAAGCCTGCCCCTCCTGCCCCCGAGCACCTTGCCTACCCACCCCAGCTAATACGCCAGATCCCCAGCATCACAAGCCTGGCACGGTGCAAGTAGCCCAGACGAGCCACACCACCCCACAGTGAATCCCGCCCCTAGGAGAGGGGAAGAGAAGGCACACACCAGTCTTACCGTGGCCCCAGCGGTGGGCTGGGGACAGACATCAGGTCTGACTGCGGCCCCGCCCACCAACTCCAGTTACACACTACAGCACAGGGGAAGTGCCCTGCAGGTCCGCACCACTCCAGGGACTATCCAAAATGACCAAGCGGAAGAACTCCCCTCAGAAGAATCTCCAGGAAATAACAACAGCTAATGAGCTGATCAAAAAGGATTTAAATAATATAACAGAAGGTGAATTTAGAATAATAGTCATAAAATTAATCGCTGGGCTTGAAAACAGTATACAGGACAGCAGAGAATCTCTTGCTACAGAGATCAAGGGACTAAGGAACAGTCACGAGGAGCTGAAAAACGCTTTAAACGAAATGCATAACAAAATGGAAACCACCACAGCTCGGCTTGAAGAGGCAGAGGAGAGAATAGGTGAACTAGAAGATAAAGTTATGGAAAAAGAGGAAGCTGAGAAAAAGAGAGATAAAAAAATCCAGGAGTATGAGGGGAAAATTAGAGAATTAAGTGATACACTAAAAAGAAATAATATACGCATAATTGGTATCCCAGAGGAGGAAGAGAGAGGGAAAGGTGCTGAAGGGGTACTTGAAGAAATCATAGCTGAGAACTTCCCTGAACTGGGGAAGGAAAAAGGCATTGAAATCCAAGAGGCACAGAGAACTCCCTTCAGACGTAACTTGAATCGATCTTCTGCACGACATATCATAGTGAAACTGGCAAAATACAAGGATAAAGAGAAAATTCTGAAAGCAGCAAGGGGTAAACGTGCCCTCACATATAAAGGGAGACCTATAAGACTCGTGACTGATCTCTCTTTTGAAACTTGGCAGGCCAGAAAGAATTGGCACGAGATTTTCAGGGTGCTAGACAGAAAAAATATGCAGCCGAGAATCCTTTATCCAGCAAGTCTGTCATTTAGAATAGAAGGAGAGATAAAGGTCTTCCCAAACAAACAAAAACTGAAGGAATTTGTCACCACTAAACCAGCCCTACAAGAGATCCTAAGGGGGACCCTGTGAGACAAAGTCCCAGAGACATCACTATAAGCATAAAACATACAGACATCACAATGACTCTAAACCCGTATCTTTCTATAATAACACTGAATGTAAATGGATTAAATGCGCCAACCAAAAGACATAGGGTATCAGAATGGATAAAAAAACAAGACCCATCTATTTGCTGTCTACAAGAGACACATTTTAGACCTGAGGACACCTTTAGATTGAGAGTGAGGGGATGGAGAACTATTTATCATGCGACTGGAAGCCAAAAGAAAGCTGGAGTAGCCATACTTATATCAGACAAACTAGACTTTAAATTAAAGGCTGTAACAAGAGATGAAGAAGGACATTATATAATAGTTACAGGGTCTATCCATCAGGAAGAGCTAACAATTATAAATGTCTATGCACCGAATACCGGAGCCCCCAAATATATAAAACAATTACTCATAAACATAAGCAACCTTATTGATAAGAATGTGGTAATTGCAGGGGACTTTAATACACCACTTACAGAAATGGATAGATCATCTAGACACACGGTCAATAAAGAAACAAGGGCCCTGAATGAGACATTGGATCAGATGGACTTGACAGATATATTTAGAACTCTGCATCCCAAAGCAACAGAATATACTTTCTTCTCGAGTGCACATGGAACATTCTCCAAGATAGATCATATACTGGGTCACAAAACAGCCCTTCATAAGTTTACAAGAATTGAAATTATACCATGCTTACTTTCAGACCACAATGCTATGAAGCTTGAAATCAACCACAGAAAAAAGTCTGGAAAACCTCCAAAAGCATGGAGGTTAAAGAACACCCTACTAACGAATGAGTGGGTCAACCAGGCAATTAGAGAAGAAATTAAAAAATATATGGAAACAAATGAAAATGGAAATACAACAATCCAAACGCTTTGGGACGCAGCAAAGGCAGTCCTGAGAGGAAAATACATTGCAATCCAGGCCTATCTCAAGAAACAAGAAAAATCCCAAATACAAAATCTAACAGCACACCTAAAGGAACTAGAAGCAGAACAGCAAAGGCAGCCTAAGCCCAGCAGAAGAAGAGAAATAATAAAGATCAGGGCAGAAATAAACAATATAGAAACTAAAAAAACTGTAGAGCAGATCAACGAAACCAAGAGTTGGTTTTTTGAAAAAATAAACAAAATTGACAAACCTCTAGCCAGGCTTCTCAAAAAGAAAAGGGAGATGACCCAAATAGATAAAATCATGAATGAAAATGGAATTATTACAACCAATCCCTCAGAGATACAAACAATTATCAGGGAATACTATGAAAAATTATATGCCAACAAACTGGAAAACCTGGAAGAAATGGACAAATTCCTGAACAACCACACTCTTCCAAAACTCAATCAGGAGGAAATAGAAAGCTTGAACAGACCCATAACCAGCGAAGAAATTGAATCGGTTATCAAAAATCTCCCAACAAATAAGAGTCCAGGACCAGATGGCTTCCCAGGGGAGTTCTACCAGACGTTTAAAGCAGAGATAATACCTATCCTTCTCAAGCTATTCCAAGAAATAGAAAGGGAAGGAAAACTTCCAGACTCATTCTATGAAGCCAGTATTACTTTGATTCCTAAACCAGACAGAGACCCAGTAAAAAAAGAGAACTACAGGCCAATATCCCTGATGAATATGGATGCAAAAATTCTCAATAAGGTACTAGCAAATCGAATTCAACGGCATATAAAAAGAATTATTCACCATGATCAAGTGGGATTCATTCCTGGGATGCAGGGCTGGTTCAACATTCGCAAATCAATCAACGTGATACATCACATTAACAAAAAAAAAGAGAAGAACCATATGATCCTGTCAATCGATGCAGAAAAGGCCTTCGACAAAATCCAGCACCCTTTCTTAATAAAAACCCTTGAGAAAGTCGGGATAGAAGGAACATACTTAAAGATCATAAAAGCCATTTATGAAAAGCCCACAGCTAACATCATCCTCAACGGGGAAAAACTGAGAGCTTTTTCCCTGAGATCAGGAACACGACAAGGATGCCCACTCTCACCGCTGCTGTTTAACATAGTGCTGGAACTTCTAGCATCAGCAATCAGACAACAAAAGGAAATCAAAGGCATCAAAATTGGCAAAGATGAAGTCAAGCTTTCGCTTTTTGCAGATGACATGATATTATACATGGAAAATCCGATAGACTCCACCAAAAGTCTACTAGAACTGATACAGGAATTCAGCAAAGTTGCAGGATACAAAATCAATGTACAGAAATCAGTTGCATTCTTATACACTAACAATGAAGCAACAGAAAGACAAATAAAGAAACTGATCCCATTCACAATTGCACCAAGAAGCATAAAATACCTAGGAATAAATCTAACCAAAGATGTAAAGGATCTGTATGCTGAAAATTATAGAAAGCTTATGAAGGAAATTGAAGAAGATTTAAAGAAATGGAAAGACATTCCCTGCTCATGGATTGGAAAAATAAATATTGTCAAAATGTCAATACTACCCAAAGCTATCTACACATTCAATGCAATCCCAATCAAAATTGCACCAACATTCTTCTCGAAACTAGAACAAGCAATCCTAAAATTCATATGGAACCACCAAAGGCCCCGAATAGCCAAAGGAATTTTGAAGAAGAAGACCAAAGCAGGAGGCATCACAATCCCAGACTTTAGCCTCTACTACAAAGCTGTCATCATCAAGACAGCATGGTATTGGCACCAAAACAGACACATAGACCAATGGAATAGACTAGAAACCCCAGAACTAGACCCACAAACGTATGGCCAACTCATCTTTGACAAAGCAGGAAAGAACATCCAATGGAAAAAAGACAGCCTCTTTAACAAATGGTGCTGGGAGAACTGGACAGCAACTTGCAGAAGGTTGAAACTAGACCACTTTCTCACACCATTCACAAAAATAAACTCAAAATGGATAAAGGACCTAAATGTGAGACAGGAAACCATCAAAACCTTAGAGGAAAAAGCAGGAAAAGACCTCTCTGACCTCAGCCGTAGCAATCTCTTACTGGACACATCCCCAAAGGCAAGGGAATTAAAAGCAAAAGTGAATTACTGGGACCTTATGAAGATAAAAAGCTTCTGCACAGCCAAGGAAACAACCAACAAAACTAAAAGGCAACCAACAGAATGGGAAAAGATATTCGCAAATGACATATCGGACAAAGGGCTAGTCTCCAAAATCTATAAAGAGCTCACCAAACTCCACACCCGAAAAACAAATAACCCAGTGAAGAAATGGGCAGAAAACATGAATAGACACTTCTCTAAAGAAGACATCCGGATGGCCAACAGGCACATGAAAAGATGTTCAGCGTCGCTCCTTATCAGGGAAATACAAATCAAAACCACACTCAGGTATCACCTCACGCCAGTCAGAGTGGCCAAAATGAACAAATCCGGAGACTATAGATGCTGGAGAGGATGTGGAGAAACGGGAACCCTCTTGCACTGTTGGTGGGAATGCAAATTGGTGCAGCCGCTCTGGAAAGCAGTGTGGAGGTTCCTCAGAAAATTAAAAATAGACCTACCCTATGACCCAGCAATAGCACTGCTAGGAATTTATCCAAGGGATACAGGAGCACTGATGCATAGGGCCACGTGTACCCCAATGTTCATAGCAGCACTCTCAACAATAGCCAAATTATGGAAAGAGCCTAAATGTCCATCAACTGATGAATGGATAAAGAAATTGTGGTTTATATACACAATGGAATATTACGTGGCAATGAGAAAAAATGAAATATGGCCTTTCGTAGCAACGTGGATGGAACTGGAGAGTGTGATGCTAAGTGAAATAAGCCATACAGAGAAAGACAGATACCATATGGTTTCACTCTTATGTGGATCCTGAGAAACTTCACAGGAACCCATGGGGGAGGGGAAGGAAAAAAAAAAAAAGAGGTTAGAATGGGAGAGAGCCAAAGCATAAGAGACTGTTAAAAACTGAGAACAAACTGAGGGTTGATGGGGGGTGGGAGGGAGGAGAGGGTGGGTGATGGGTATTGAGGAGGGCACCTTTTGGGATGAGCACTGGGTGTTGTATGGAAACCAATTTGTCAATAAATTTCATAAAAAAAAAAAATAAAAAAAAAAAAAATAAAAAAATAAAAATAAAAAATAAAAAAAAAAAAAAAAAAAAAAAAAAAAAGAAAGTAAGCTAGATCTGCTGTTGACACGCATAGGGAGATAGGGAGAATTTCCACAAGTCAAAAAATAATAAGCTAGCAATAAAAGAATTTTTAAAAAATTCTAGATCAGGGCAAAATGAAAGTTTAATTTAATAAAACCGTCTGCAAGAAAGCTATAACAGTGAGCCTTTATGTACTAAATATCAAAACCTGCAAGAAGAGAAGTCGACAAGTTACCAGATATAAAATGAATAGACAAAGATTAGTATGTTTTCTATAAACCTGTCAAAGATTATAAGAGGGAATAGATTCAATGAAGAATAAAAATATATAAACTATCTAGATTAGGAAATCTGTGAAACATGACTAAAAATGAATAGAAATTCAGAATGTAAATTTCCTCATATTATTTTCTAGGCCTAATATAATTTCAAGCAAGTGGGTAGTTACACTTGAATGTAACTACCCTGTAAACCTCTCATTCCTTTTGAGAAATGTATTCTAATAGTGAGAAGTATAGTAGAAGATTCAGAAAACAGGTTACTTATCTTTTATTCACTTTTTAAAAGATTTATAAACAGCCAATTTCCCCCACAAAAATAACAGAGAAAATGTGGTACAATGATATGACAAAATCATGTTTATGAAGAGCAGGGGTCAAGAAAGTGCTCAAAAGCTATTAAAAATTTAAAAAAAGTACATCAAACTTTATATTCTATTTTACTTGTATAAATTTTTTAAAGATACTGTATTTTTTTTTTTTTTAGTTTTGATTTTTAAGTAACCTCTACACTCACAGGGTCATGGGTGGGAGGGGCAAAGTCACAATGCTGAGATCAAGAGTCCTATTCTCTACCATCTGAGCCAGCCAGGTGCCCTGCTTTTTAAATATTTACATAATTTTGTGAAAAATAAGCTATAATTCAGTATATGAGAGATATATATTTAAGAGGGTAAATAATATATTAACTTTATTTTCCATATACATAGTTTTTCTTTTTTTTTTGTTAAACAGTGAATATACATTTCACAGTGCAAAAAGATAATGGATTCATATATTGTAGTTATAATTAATTTGGTACCTTTGCCATGAAATGTTTTTTGTATGTGCAGATTTAAATTTAAATTGAAAATTATATTTTTAAAAGATTTTTGGAAGTCAGAATGGAAATTGAAGATTTTAAAGATGAATTTAGAAGTTTGTCTTGTAAAAGCAACAAATTGACATGGTCTTTTTATCAACAAAGAATAAAAACCAGAAACAAAAATGAAGACTAGCTTGAACAAAGGAAAAGAACAGTGTCTTATTTAAAAACCCCCAAAATTTGAAAGCATAATTGTCTCCATAAGAGTTCAAATGCTGATATTATACATTAAAGCAATTTAGGAATGTTTACACCAATATTCGCCAGGCTTATAAACCAATTTAGCATTGTCTTATATTCAGATTGCATGGAAAGTCAGTTTTCCATCTTTAAGAATATAAAAACTAGGGCGCGTAATAGATTGAGAGTTTTATGCTTATGAGAATAAACTGTGATTGTCTACTGTGCTTTAACAATGATGAAATCACTAAAGGCTTCATAGAAGGACCCAAAACCCTGGGGAAGCCATTAAGAATTCAATATTAACAGTTCATGGAGGAAAATGGATTCCACTTACTAAAATGATTTTAAATGTTTTCTGTAAAAATGCAAATATTGCAGCTCTGTAAAGTTGGACATTTTAAATAGGTTTTATTTGAATCTTTGTTCTTACATACAGGCTGTGTTATTCCCAGTGGAATCCAAAGATTATAATGTCTAGTTAATGGTGGACATGTAATGAACTTTGGATAAATAAGGAAAGAAGGAGTTCCTTCAAGTTGAAAGGAAGTGGGCCATCAAAGCCATTTCCAAACATCCTAGAAATGTTTAATAGTTTCTGGCACCTAAAAGTATGCAACAGATAGTGCTTTGGTCATAATTGGAATATTTCTGATTCTCCACCCAGCCCCATATCTCCTTCAATGTCTTTTTCTGTCCAGATATTGTAATGCCCCCAGGCAAACAGAAGAAATTAGTATAACCCTGACTGAGCTCAACTTTTGCCATAATCCTCCAGAATTCTCTACTTGTACCCTTAGGGGAGGGGGAAGGGGAGGGGGAACAAGAAAGGTGGAAGCTAATAACTGATAAAAGGAAAGGCAAGCACTTTCATCTGGGAATAATTAATCCATGCTTAGAAAAGACCGTCAAATGTTGCTTTGCTTCATTTGATTTTTATTCACTTCATAATGACAGTTAAGTGAGGAAAGTGCCAGGTCCTGAAATTGCTCTTGGTTTAGGTTTTGGGGAGCTTTCTTTTTTGCAAACAGCTTGTCAGAGCATAACAAAAATGGAGAGCTTGTTTTTCTGGGATGAGGAAAAAAAGCAGCATTCAGAAACGGACTAGTGATTTCTGTGCCAGCATTTATTGCTATTTTTGTAATTGTATTAGTTCTTAATTAAAGCTAAATGGAGATCTTTCTTGAAAATGTTACCCATTTTTCTTTGGTTTTGAATTTTACCCATTATACAGAATTTTCTCGTTCTTACTTAGAGTAAACATAAAGTTGAATAAACGGAAAACATCCCTCTTAGATCAACTGAGGGTTCAGAAAAAGAAAATAAACAGGAAATCAGGAATCATTTTGTTTTCTCTCTGGCTATGCCCCTCTCAACTTGTCTGTGTGTCTGTCTTTCTGCTTAGTTGAGTATGGTAGTGTGCAGATGTGTATCTGTCTTTGTCCCTTCTTCCACCTTGGTGTCTTTTTTCCAGAAGCCCCCGCTCCCATCATTTCTTCTCCCAGAATGAGGGTAGAATGGTGAATTTACTTTGGCTTCCAGATTCATTGCTGAAAACACTGCATTGAGCCTGGCTCAGATAGTGTATCTGGCCTGGAACCCCACCCCCCCACAGTTGGTGAATTAGACCCCACACAGACCTGCTGTAACCTGAAATTCCCACCCCGCAGATGCCCTCGGGGACCTTGCATCTTGCTGAAGAGCTTAGTGTTCCAGAACATTACATTCCACAGGACAGGCCAAGGACGGAAGCATTGATTTTCAGTGGTAACATGCCAGTGCAGTCTCCTCTGTGTTGTCCTGTGTCCTGTTCTGTCTCAAGGCCAGAAAAGGAAAAGAAAAAGTTTTAGACTGGACAGGAGGGGGGGATATAAAGAGCCCCCATTTGTTTAAATTTAACCCCCAAGAAGGGAAAATAAATTCTGTAGAATTAACTCACATCAAGAAAAACATGATTAAAATAACCTGGTGTGAATATTCATCCACGGCTTGACAGAAGAGCGGGAGCAAGAGGACTGACCGCAGTGTGTTGCTAACAGAGATCTCTTTCTGAGAATTGCATTTTAAGTCTGTTGGCCAAAACTGTGGGAGACTTTTTGTTGTTGTTGTTTCTCTTTTTCTTTAATCTTGGCATTTTGGATGCCCAGCTTCCTGCTGAAATGCATTTCTCTCTAATCACAACAATCCCAGGTGGTTTGCTTCCCTCACACCAGGCCCTTAGAGGCTGACTCACTACAGAGGGCAAGAAACACATTATCCTGACAAGTGATTGTCCTTTGTACCGCAGTTTCTGTTCATATGGTGAAAATCATGCTTAACGTGTTATTAATTATTCTTCTGTCTCTGGTCTTTAAAGAACAACCATACATTGTTTGACACCACATCATTTTCCCTATTGCAAGAGTGTTTTCTTCTCTCAGACTACAACTATCACCTTCTAAAAGCACTTGTCCAATTGAATTCTCTGTGATGATAAAATGTTCCATATCTGCACTGTCTACTATAATAGCCACTAGCCATACGTGCACATGGCTAGTGGCGACTATATCAGAAAGCAGAGCCAAGCCTCTGATGGTGTTAGCAAAGAGTTCCAAAGTACACAACTGTTTCAAAACCCCAAACCACCAAGGAATGTAAATATGTAAGTCTGTACACACACACACACACACACACACACACACACACACACTCCTTCTGTAACAATACTTTCTTTTGGGTTTTCTAATCATTCTAAATCATTCATCATTATTTGTCATCAAATCTCAGCCTCACTAGAGAGCCATTATAGTTGCAGAGGACTCAAGAAGGTAAAATGTGACATTATTTTTTAACTTTCCTGTTCTCTGAGTAGCTAGCATACAGGTACTGGGAAGCACAATTACACCTCATATCAAAATGATTGTGCATTGAACAGGAACAGTCATTTCTGATGTGAACTTTTCATGGAGATTTTCAACAAATCTGAGCCAACCACACTTTCTATTCTTTAGCTACTATTACCAATGTTTAAAATGAATTAAAGTCAATAAAATTGCCATTTTGTTTATATATGTCAATCTATGCTTAATGAGAGGGTTTAAGGTATTTGTAGCCTGTAACATGGAAAGAGATCATTTCTGTCTGATCATTGAAATGAAACTTATAAATTGTGCATTTAAATGTGATTATAGTAATAAAATAATAGTGATTATTATCATTACTGCTACCAGTACTTATTGAGTATCTATCATAGCCAGGCAAGGTCTTAAATGTTTAACTTTATATATCTTACTCAATTTGCTCCACACAATAAGCCTAAGAGAGAAGTACAATTTTTATACTCTTTGTACGTACAAATGAAATAAAAAGAAGGTAAGTAACTTTCCCAACCTTTGCCTAAGTGAACATTCAAATGACCACAGTCTAACCACAGAGTTTAAGCTCATAATTAGTATCGAGTCCACCTCATGCATGGGAAAAGCAACAAACCAGATGACGAAAATGTTGTTTTCAACAACATACAAACATGAGCAAAGAAAAATTCTAACCACTAATTCTCGTCATATTAGCTATTACTCAGCAAAGAAAAATTCTGATAACTAATTCTGGTCATATTGGTTATTACTGTATTAATGGCTTCAAAAAGTTAGGACTTATACTGGTAACTACATTTGTATACTTACTGGACTTCAAGATAAAAAACTTCTGCACAGCAACTGAAACAGCAAAACTAAAAGGCAACCTTAGGAATGGGAGAAGATATTTGCAAATGACATATCAGATTAAGGGTTAGTATACAAAATCTATACAGAACTTATCAAACCCAATGCCCAAAAAACAAATAGTCCAGTTAAGAAATGGACAGATGATATGAATAGAGATTTTTTTGAAAAAAGACATCCAGACAGCTAGCAGACACTGAAAAGATATTCAGCATCACTTATCATCAGGGAAATACAAATCAAAACCACAGTGAGATACCACCTCACACCTCACACCAGTTAGAATGGCTAAAATTAATATCATAAGAAATAAGAGGTGTTGGCAAGGGTGCAGAGAAAGGGGAACCCTCTTGCACTGTTGGTGGGAGTGCACACTGGTGCGGCCACTCGAGAAAAGAGTAGGGAGTTTCCTCCAAAAGTTAAAAATAGGACTATGCTATGGCCCAGCTATTATACTATCAGGTATTTACCCAAAGGATACAAAAATATAGATCTGAAGGGACACATGCATGCCAGTGTTTATAGCAGCGTTATCAATATGAGTCAAACCATGGAAAGAGCCCAAATGTCCATCATCTGATGAATGGATGAAGAAGAGGTGGGGTGTGTGTGTGTGTGTGTGTGTGTGTGTATACACACACACAATGGAATATTACTGAGCAACCAAAAAGAATGAAATCTTGCCATTTGTAATGATGTCAGTGAAGCTAGAGTGTATTAGGCTAAGCAAATAAGTCAGAGAAAGACAAATACCATATGATTTCACTCATATGTGGAATTTAAGAAACAAAACAGATGAACATAGGGAAAAGAGAAAGAGAGACACAAACTATAAAACAGACTTTTAACTATAGAGAACAAACTAAGAGTTACTGGAGGGAGGTGGGAGGGAGATGGGGTAAATGGGTGACAGGTATGAAGGAGGACACTTGTCGGGATGAGCACTTGGTGTTGTATGTAAGTGATGAATCAATGAATTCTACACCTGAAACTAATATTATACTCTATGTTAACTAACTGGAATTTAAATCAACACTTGAAAAAAAATAGTACACTTATTGACCAGAGTAATTAGTTGCTGAAAGTGACAATAAAGTAGTTGTCAAATACTGTAAGGCAAGCCAGTCTTCTCTTGATTGATATTAGTTATGTTAGTATTCATCCAAGATTTTTAAAGAATACATTGAGAAAAAATTACATTGTATTTCTACATTTTGCTAACTATCCTATTATAAATATATTTATAAAATATTTATATCTTATTATAAATAAGAGATACACTAAGTTCCCTCTCTTCTGGATACATTTTCTGGCATTGGTATTCATTAACTTGTGAAGTCTGTCTGTTTATTGTGGTAAGAGTACTTAACACCTACTTTTTGAATAGATTTTTAAATACACAATGCAGTATTAGGAACTAGGTAGTGTTATAGAGAGGATCTCTAGAATTTGATTATCTTGCAGAGTTGAAACTTTATATATACCCTGTAAACAATAACTCTCCGTTTCCCTCTCCCAAAAGGCCTTGCAACATGACAGGGTTTCTTTCTTTTTTTAAGGTTGAATAATATTCCATGTTATGTATGTACCATATTTTCTTATTTCTTTTAATTTTCTTAATGTTTATTCTTGAGAGAGAGAGAGAGAGAGAGAGAGAGAGAGAGAGAGAGAGAGAGAGATGGACAGACAGAGCATGAGCAGGGGAGGGACAGAGAGGGAGAGGGAGACACAGATTCTAGGCTCTGAGCTGTCAGCACAGAGCCCCACGTGGAGCTTGAACTCACGAACTGTGAGATCATGACCTGAGCGGAAATTGGACGCTTAACCATCTAAGCCACTCAGGTGGCCCTGTACCATATTTTCTTTATCTATTCATCTCTCAATGGACATTTAGATTGTTTCCATATCTTAGCTACTGTAAATACTGCAGTGGACAAAGTCTGTCAAACTAAATAATTTGTTTCTCTCTTTTTTGACTAGTCTCTGGTTTTCTTTTTAATTGGACCTTCTTTCCTATAACATTTCCTACAACTACCTAATGATTTATACTACCTGGTGAAAATGGCTACTTTTTACTCCAAGCTCAGAGGTTGCCTTTTTCCAGCTTAGATGATGCATGCTAGCCTTCAACTCTGGTCGATACTCTTGTATCTTCTGTAACCCCTGTTCCTGCCACCTCTTCTGGGTAGAACTTTGAGAGGGGGCTGCCCAGATGAGCTTGTTTTTGGGAAATTTGTACGCAGTTAAAGATATGGAACTACTAGGAGTAATTAGGGGTAAGAATCTCAGTTCTTTTCCTTTCAGCCTAGAACAGGGAAACATCAGAGTTTGAAATCACCTCAAAGATCATCCTGAATCTCTTTTGCCAGGATTACTCATCTGTTTAAACATCTTCAATGACAGAGAAAATCTGGTACTGCATCAAGAAGCTGACTTTGTTTTTCATCAGCTCCAATCATTAGAATGCTTTCTTAAATAAAATGTTCATTATTAACTATTCCAAGTTGAATCTAATTCCTATCTTTAAGGTTAAAAGTAAGTCTAATATGTTTCTTATATGACAGCTTATGAAATTTTGCCAAGAGTTCTGATGTATCCCTTAACTCTTTTCTTCTCCAAGTTAAGTATACTTTTTTTTTTCTTTATCAAGGTTCTTCATCTTCAGGATATCCATGCACTTCCCTTTCCTGAATTGTCTCCCCTGAGTTAATTCAGTTGGTGTCTCATTTGCTGCTTAGAAAGAAACGTACGATGTACCAACATTTGATCAACCAGAGTAGGCTGGGAAGTCTTTCTCCTCTGTCTTGTATGTGCTCTCTCTAATTATGAATCTTTAGGTCAACCGAATGAACATTCATATGGCTTTTTGAAGTCTTCCAGAGTCTCTTTATCAGTTTCCCAATCATTAAAATTCTGACAGCCATTTGGGTGTCAGAAAAATAAAAATACCATAAATGGTGGTGTTTCTTTTGTTCTCATAAATGTTCCTAAAGTTTCTAAGTCCTTGTCTATGAGTTCCTTGTTGAGGCCTAAATATCTTATTGATATAGGTTGCAGGTTTTTTTGTGTGTGTGTGCTGGTTAAGAGAAGTCCTAGAATGAGACCTACCATTTGCTAGTAATGTAAACAGGCAAATTGCTTAAGCTAAGTTTCTGTTTTTTCCCTCTTCAAAGTGGGATAATGATTACATCTACTTTATAAGGCCATGAGAGTCAAATGAAACAGTATACGAACTACCTAGTGTGGTGCTCATGTTAGTGATGAGTAAGCTATGAACTCATTTGGAGTCCTCATAGAAGAAGCACATGATTTAGTCAGATTTCTAATCACTGCAGTTTGGATTATGACCTCACTTTTTGCACAAAATGAGATCCAAAGAATTAAAAAAAATGCTTTGATGGTCATTTTGTAGTTGATAGCTTATCATAGTGAATGCAGCCTGAAAGAGGTCTTCCCAAGACTAGTGCAGGGACTGTCACACCCTATCATACTTGTCCTTGAGTTGACTTCATGGTCTTTTGGCTCATACCTTAGTCACTCACTTTCCCAGTTCCAGTTTTCCAAGAAAGGAAATGAGCCACACATGCCTGATCCCAACTACAATAATGGGGGCCCATACTGGGCGCAATCATCTGTTAGGAGTGAGCCTAGGCCAGTCCTCAGTAGAGAAGATGACGTCATGAAGTAAGAGCTGTGTGTGGAGCAACTGTCCTCAGAACGGTTGGGGAGGAGGGAGTTGGACAGTGGCTGATTTGTCTAGTATGGTAGTTTCCTTTTCCACCTTCTGGAAGATGATTCTAAAGCTTAAATTGTTTAGGTGATTTCAACAATGATTAATGGTGTGATGGTAAAAGTTTAACAACCAGCTCTCTGTGGGGGAAGAGGACAACACTTATTTCTAGTATTTGCTGATTTCTGTACTGTCCATATCTCTCCTATCACTAATTCAAGCTACCAAGGTGAAGTCATTGAATGGGAAGTCAGTGAAAACAAACTCGCAAAAAGATACACAGTATCACACCATTATATTATTGTCAACATAAAAATACATTAGATTTTGATAATGTTAAGACCATAAATAATCATAAAATATAATGTAGTAATTAAAGGGTAATGACTTTTGAATATTTATTACCTTTACTTTAAAGTAATTTATCTAATTGTAAATCTATATATTTTTGTTATTTATAACAGCTGACAGAATTTTCCAAAAGTTAAAAACTGGCTCTTAAAAGCTTGTGCAACCCAGCTCTAGTATATCACTGTTACCAAGATGAGACCATTCAAAACTTGGCCTCTTACCTTACAAACTGATTGGGGAAATTATGTTTTTACATGTGAGCTAATTAGAAGATAACTCAAGACATTATATACTTAAATATCAAGTAGGGAAGTGTAAATGAGACATATTTTATGTATTTCAGAGAAGGGGGGGTCTCAGGTGCACCAAAAACCAAGATTGCCTTTTCTACTGTTAGTATCCTTGTTCTGTTTATCCTCAGTTTCCCAGGACATACTCTAGAGTACTCAAACATAAATCCAGACAAATCAGATTCTCCCAGGGTAAAATGAAATAATGTTCTTCATTGTAGTGTCTTCTGAGGATCTCTAATTGTGAGTTGTAACAAATGATTAGAAGATTATTTGGGGGAAGCTGAACTGAGAATTGCCAGATCCCATAAATCAGGTTAATAATTCATAAAGTCTTCACTTGAAGAGAATTATTTGCAGACTGGATTGATAGACTATTAGAAATAGTCAATGACTGTTCGTGGGAGACCTTGAGAAAAGTGATCAGGAAAAGTGGCACTTGGGTTTAATAAACTTGAAGCTGCTCAGATACATCTCGGAACTAATGGATTGTGACATATGTAGCCTGGGCTTTGACCAGCAGTGATACCCAATGCTGTAATTGTCTTGCATATAGAGTGTCTGTTTCCAAAGAAAGTTGTTGCTGTGTTGAGAGAGTAATTACAAAGCTGCCAGAAGGAAGAGCATCCCGCCACCAAGCTCACCGTGATTTATTGGGTGTATTTGTACTCTTAAACAGATCTGTCTTTTTCTTCGTGGAATGTTTTCACACTTCAATATGAATCTCTCTTCCCCTGAGCTCACCTCATTTGTGTCTGAAATATTGATCTGGTTGACAAAGGACAGGGCAGTATAAGTGTGTGTGTGTGTGTGTGTGTGTGTGTGTGTGTGTGAGAGAGAGAGAGAGAGAGAGAGAGAGAGAGAGAGAGGGAGGAGGGGGGACTGTGAGAGTACGCATGTGTACACGTACACAGTATTCAATAACATGACCCTCTCATATTATTTTTATGATCTAAGGAGATTTGGCACAGAAACTTCCCTTTCTCCTTGAAAACTCCACTGATAGTTTCTGCCTTTGAGAAACAAACTTGATTGTGAGAGTGAAAAAGACCTTCAGTCTTCTCTGTGGCATTTGTCCATGGAGTCTGCAATAGAAATGATTTATGAAAGCCCACCAATGCAAGAAAATCATAATCTTTTTGACAAATTCCTTTACTTCCATTGTAGATCAGCAGTTTTAGGAAGGTGGTCTCCGTGGTATCCTAAATGCTAAAAGTCTTCCATCACACAAATGCATCTTGCTAAAGTTGAGAAGAACCTTGGAAGGGTGTAGTTCCCCCTCTCCCTTTTAGAGAAGTAATCAAAAGTTGCTTTTAGTTAACTTAAGC
Organism: Prionailurus viverrinus; assembly: GCF_022837055.1. NCBI lineage: Eukaryota > Metazoa > Chordata > Mammalia > Carnivora > Felidae > Prionailurus > Prionailurus viverrinus. Next base: position 96,178,231 of record NC_062569.1, read on the forward strand.
ATTTTATCTCCCAGGAAAGATGTCTTCACTTCTCTGGACTTGGAGTCACCAAGGAACAGTAGAAGGTGTTGGTTCACACCAAACCTTTGCTAGACACATCCACTTTGCATCTGCTTCTAATGTTTTTCTCTCTTCTCACAAAGGAGAACAGTTGTGTGCCTCTTCACTTTTTATTGAAATTTTCAACATAAGCCTTAGAAAAGTTAGTTCTTTTTTGGTGGAAAAAAAGAGGCTTGTATTCTATTTGCTGAAAACCCAAGTGGATCAAATTGTGAAAAATTTTATGACAAACTCAAGGTTATAACTCAGGCAGTTGGGTTCAGCATACTTCAGTCAGAAGGAGCTTGTTGACAAATCGTTCTTATTGCTAATCAGCACAGGAAAATAAAATCTGTGGGAAAAAAAACCCCAACTAAGGTGTACATTGTAGATTCCTTGCTTTCTAAGGAACACAGAAGATGACCATTATTTCAGAAAAGGTTAGTGGTATTCCTGTCCTCAGAACAAAGGCATTAAATAAGTGACCTCTCTTAGTCCCTTCTACTCTCTATAGTAACAGATACTGTGTGATTATGACTCGGTTTTGAAATTCTTTTCCTTTTTATAAACCCTGTATAAAGCTTAATCATTGCAGTTGAACTAACCTAACTTTCAGGCTGTGGGTATAGCAGACAATAAGCTTGACAGTAACTTGGAAATCAAGAGACATGGCTTTTGATTCTGGAAAACCTGTACTATGAGGTGGTGAGCATACAGGGTGCCTGGGTGGGTCAGTTGGTTAAGCATCCGACTTCAGCTCAGGTCATGATCTCCTGGTTCATGAGTTTGAGCCCCACATCAGGCTGTCTGCTGTCAGCATGTAGCCTGCTTCAGATCCTGTCTCCCTCTCTCTCTGCCCCCTCTCCAGCTTGTGTGCTCTCTCTCAAAAATAAAATAAACATTTGAAAAAAAAACGATGATGAGTATAGTTTCTTTAAGGAAAAAATTGCATTAAACTAATCCACTGTTTTTCTTGAGGCATTTTATAAGTATAAGAACATTAGATGTACTGTAATTAAGACATTTACATAAGATTTGTCACCCTTCCCCATCAGAGGATTGAGAGAAAAATAGAAATAGCTGAGAAATAGAAAACCAAGTTTAGAGAAAATGTTTTTTCTCCCTGAATGGAGAAAAAGTCATAGTGTATTCCCAGGGACAAAATTCCAAGGTTAGTTTGACTTAATACTTGAATAAATGATTTAGGAGTAGTATTATATAGGAAAATTGCCGGTTTTCCAGAAAGATATGTAAAACCAATGAGCAAACTTAACAAAAAACTTACAAAGCCTGTTTATTCAATGTTTTTTGAATGCCAACCATGTGTCAAGACTTGTTGGGGGGGTACAAATAAATAGTTCCTAGTTTTAAGTGGCTTATAGTCTAATATGTGATTAAAACATATTGCTGTAAAACTAGAAGATTAAGCAGAAAGTATTTCCTTTCCCTTCAGAGGAGTTAGGTAAGTAAAATAGTATTTTCAGAGTGCAGAACCTTTACTTCCAGCTTGAGAGAAGAGGAGAGTCAAGTTTTCAGGAAGGTGATAACATTTAAACCTGACCTGTAGACTTCTAGTCTGCATTAATAAAGTACTAGGACGTTCTAAGCACAGGGAACACAATGGCAAATGTAGCGTGGAAAAAGGCAGACACAAATTATACAAGTGAGCAGTAAGGAATTCAAGTTTTTGTGGTAATTGTTTTCTTGTTAGCACAGAGTATGTGATAAGGACAAGTAGAAAACGCAGTTTGGGTGAAATTGTGAAGTGTTATGAAATGTCAAGCTAGAAATTTTGTCCTTGACCCTGGAGGCTAAGAGTTCTCTACATTTTTCTTCCTTAGCACATATGACAGAGGACATTATAATATGCATTACGTGGTCATAGCAGAAGTTATATACAAATAACTATAAACTTCTCAAGAAATCATATCATCATATAAGTAAGCGTGATTTTTAAAGATAAGAACAGTCATGAATATGTTTTAATATTTTAATATAAGTCATTCTCAAACATTAGTGTTTTAATTATCAAATGCTAGCAAATTACTTTTGACATATGTCAAAATAGATGACAACACTCTAGTATGTTGAAGTAACTGGCTTAAGGTTTGCTGCTACAGGGCTTGGGAATATTCTGTTTTAAGCATGAAAATGTCATAATTAGAGCAAATTTTTGTAAATACTTTACAGTTATTAGAAGGTAAATGAGTTTGCTAATGGTAAGAACACAGAGTACAGGAAAACAATGAGACACTATTAAAATATCTAGTCAAGTGATAATTGGGACTTGAACTTGGGAAGCAATAGTGAAAATGGAGAAGAGCCTGGAATTGTGAGCTATTACAGGATGATGCGTCTTGTGACCTAATTGGATTAGGTACAAGAAGGGAGTAGTGTTGGGTGGCAGAAGTCATGAGAACAGTCACAACTTACGTAAAGATTCAAGTGGGAATTTGAGTAGGAAGATGGTGCTATTAAAGAAATTATAGGGGCACCTGGGTGGCTCAGTCGGTTAAGCATCTGACTTCAACTCAGGTCATGATCTCACAGCTCGTGAGTTCGAGCCCCACGTGGGGCTCTGTGCTGACAGCTCAGAGCCTGAAGCCTGTTTCAGATTCTGTGTCTCCATCTCTCTCTCCCCCTCCCCTGCTCATGCTCGCTCTGGTGCTCTCTCTCTCTCTTCTCTCTCTCTCTCTCTCAAAAATGAATAAACATTTAAAAAGTTAAAAAAAAAGAAATTATAAATTCAAGAGGAAGAACACGTTTAGGAAGCAATAAAGCAAGTTCAGTTTGGTATAAAATGAAATTGTAGAATTTAATATACAAAAGAAATTCAACAGGCAAATTGGGGTAGAGAACTAGCAATCCAGAGAGAAGTAAAAAGCCAGAGATTGTGATTTGGTAGTCATACATGATGAGTGATAATTAAAGCCTTGAAACTGAATAAGATTACCCTATTTTTTACTCCTTAGATTACCTCCCTTGATAATTAGTTTCTTGGGGTATCATTTACATTGAGAGTTCTAGAGAGGAAATGAATTCAGAGAAAGAGAAAAGAATTCATAGAGTTAGGGGGAAAAAAAAGGAATTCTACAAAAGCCAGGAGACCAGAGGAGATCAAGCTGAGAGTGATCCATTTTATGAAATCCTGTGTGAAACTTGAAGAAAATAAGAATGGTGAATTTGGAGAAATCATTACTTCAAAAAAGTAGTTAATGTAGAATCTAAATAACAATGGCTGTTGACAGGCAGGTAAATAGCAAGGGTAGGCTTTAATTTCAAGAAGTTCAGTAATGATTGGAAGTAGTGAGAGAATGCTCCAGAGCATATATCAGGATGGAGAGACCTCTTTTATAATTTTGGGTTTGAAAAAAATTTGGAGTGAAGATAACACACAGTAGTAGAATAATGACAGTGGAAGGAGTGTCAAGAACATGCCTGAGTCTAGTGTAAGAGCCATCAAAAAGTGTGGCATGCTCAGGGAAAAGAAGGGATATGGGTAGTTTTGTTAGTTTGGGTTCTCGAAGAAACAGATAAATGGATTTAGATTTGTAGGAGATCTATTGTAGAGACATCTTTAAAGGATAAAGGGAAGAGATGTGAATAGATAAGAAAAGCCTTCAAACCACAGTGTAGGTCTGATAACTGTTACAGGAAAGAAAGAAGACAGATTGCATAGGAAGAGTCTCAGACTAAGTACAGTTCCAAAAAAGTTTTAGCCAGACTAATGTGAATTCTTTGGTCCAGAGCCATCCATCTGAGGAGTCCCACATCCCTCAAAAAGGGACTTGTATTGCTCATATTACTACCATCATCATGTTCAGTCTTTGGCTGAAAAATACCTAGGGAAAGGGAGGCCTTGTTATAAATGTGGTGGTGGATTCAGAGGTCAGCATCTAGGACTATCAATCAACTCTACTTTCTGCAGCAGATCTAAGTAGCTCATTGTCATGGCTACCATGTTAGTACAAGTGCATGTGGTTAATTTCAGAAGGATTGGTCAGGGCAATGATTGGTTATGGTAGTAAATAGTAAGGAATAAGCATTCTAACCAACATGTCCTTCTGATTCTCTGTGTTTAAGGGAAAAGGAACAGATGCTACTGTAGAGTGTTTTATTAAACAGATGATCTTGGAGCATCACAACTCAGATTGTTTAAGAAGCTAGTCTTACAAATAGAAGACTGTCTTTTAAGGTATGCTAGAATGGACGACTGCCATTTATGCCTCAAATATCACAAAGGCAACTAAGATGGGAAATGGCAGTTCTAAGGGATTTTCTTGAGACTGCTTATTCTTTCTACAATGGTTAATACTCTTGTAGTTCACATCACAGCTCGGCCGCCTGCTGTTTGTATCATGTTGGATTTGTTGCTTAGTTTTCTTGCTCTCAATTTTCTTCATCTACAAAATGAGAATACAAAGTGGTTTAGAGAGTTGTATTAATTTATATTTTGTGTGCACTTTACTTTTAGTTATAAAAATGCCATTTCCCTTCTTCCGTTAAAACTTTAGTTTTGGGCCTTGGGTTCTTTCTCCTTCAATAATTGAACTATCAACATTTGATTTCCAACTTGGTCCTTCACTATTATCCACTGTCCACCTGTACCATCACTGCCACTGCCAAATCTACCATTTCTTTCTTCTGTTCTACTATCATCATCTGTTTTCTATGTGCTTTTGTTATCTTATGGATTCTTTTGGGGAAAATTGCAATGACAGAATAACTTGGATGCTAAATTTCCTTTATGTCAAGCCTATTTCTATAGGACTGCTTCAGGAAAAAGTTGAAGAGAAAAAAGTTATTTGTTCCCAATAGATCAGGGAATCCACAGTGCACAATGGAAAGGGCAAACAAAGAGGAACAGGTAAGCATGGCTTACACTAAAGAGTAAAGAATTAGAGTCCAAAAAAAGATTGAAGTTTAGATTTGTCAATAAGGTAATAAATTTCAGTAATAGGAGTTGAAGCCAAAAGCTAGAAATTACCTAGAAGACTGATTTCCTTAACTTCTATTAAGTGTGGAGTTTATATTTTAAATTTCTCATGTAGTTCATGTCTCTACTCTGCAAGAAATATACATGGTATAGCAAAAAGTACAGACCAAAGAGAATTGTTTGCAGTCCAATAAAAATGATCAATGAAAATAAGGAATATTCCTCTGAGCATAACAAGATAGTTATTACTCTTTGATTTGGAAATCCAAGGATTGAAAGATAAGACAAATTAAAATCATGAAACATTTATATATTCATTTATTCTCATTATACTAAAGTCAGAAACTATTTTTATTATATTAATACCTTTTCAAAGTTTATTTATTTGTTTTGAGAGAGAGCGAGTGGGGAGGTCAGAGAGAGAGAGAATCCCAAGCAGGGTTCGCACTGCCAGCTCAAAGCCCAACTTGGGATTCAATGCCACAAATCATGAGATCATGTCCTGAGTTGAGAGCATGACCCAGGCTGAGATCAAGAGTTGGACGCTTAACTGATTGAGCCACTCAGGCACCCCAGTCCTCCTTAGGAAGAAGAAAGCTTATAGAAATAATTAGTGATATAATTATATCAGTGATATTGATATAATACTTCCTGAGGGAAGTCATAGAGACAGGGAAGACAGCTAATATTTAAATATCAACCAAATTTCATGCAGTGTGATTGGCAGTATACTGGTATTCTTTCATTTAGTTTTACCAGTAAACAGATTTTATACACGAGAAATGTATGGTCTAGACTGAGGTTGGTTAGCAAGTAGTAGGTGGTGGACTTAGTCCTGAAATCCAGTTCTGACTGATTTAAAAATAATGTTTTCATATGCCAACTACTAAGTTTTTTTTTTTTTTTCATTATTCAGAGCCATAAGTTTTGAGGATAAGCTAAGTGTGTTTTCAGTTTTGGTCAATTTTAAATCATGGGGTTTAGTAGGACTGCTCACACAGGCCTTTTGCTATCCATCTTAAAGACAAATTGCAGTACTGAATGGACCAGGGAACTAATAAAATACCACATTCTCTTAGTTGTGAAATTCACCATGTAGAAATAGACCCTCTGACCGGATTAGTACAAGAATCATACAATGTATACAATATTTATTCCATAAATATTCATTACTGATGCTGAAGATGATAAAGAGGAAACTAAGATGTAAGTTAGGCAGAACCACATAGCATATCAGAGCTTTTAACACATCTTTGGAGGGCAATAAGGACAGATGACTTGAAGTATCAATGCATATGTGCACATACATACAAATATCATTTACCCCCCTGGATGAGACCAGTATAATTTGATTCCAAACACATTTGAAGTTATCTTGACATTTCAAAAACATTCTTGACAAAATTGTCCATATTTATCTGTATGTGAAGCATTTTTCCCATCTGTACCAACCATCCACTAAATGATTTCAAGAAAAGGGAAAAAATTCAGATGAAAAAATAAGCAAAGCTATTTTAAAGGATGTTCGATGAGGAATAAGTGCTGCCTCTTCAGTAAAGACCTCTCTCTTCCTCTTGGGCAAGACCAGTCTCTATAAGTCCTTTTTAACCCAGTTTGTAAATTTCTGTCAACTCCAGAAATGTAATTTTATAAATTAAAAAAAAAAAGATGATAGAAATTACCTTACTACTGTAAAAGGAATCAATACATTCTGAATTTTGACTTCCAAGAACATTGTTTGGGGACATGTTATTTACTCTATGTAGGGCTACAGGCATTCTGGATGAAACAGATATCCTGTAATTTGAACCACTTCTGTTAACTGAGTTTTTCTGGTGTAAAGAAATAAGCAATTTTTTTTAATTCATCACTGGAGAAATGTTCTTTTATCAACACTCCAAAAACTTGCTGGGAATATACTAGTCTCTACTAAATATGCTGTAAGACTGAAGATTATTTAAATAAAATGTGAGGGCTGTGTTACCATTCATAACATGTTAATGAATTTCTATATCATATGGACTTTCACCTCTCATCACCGATGTGTCCTTTCTTTGCCGTGTTTTCTTCAACTAAGTAACACTATGAAATCATTGATGGGATCTCTAATAAACAGTTTAGCTTCATCATAGCACAATTCTTGAATTTCCTAGAATCTTTATACAAAATGTGCCTGAGATAAGATATCACTAAATACCTGAGATCAAGACCTTGCTAAAAAGGCAATTTATTTTCATATCAGAAAATTGCCTGAAATATGGTCAGAATATTTATGTTGTGGTATATAATTTGATGCCTCTGTCTCTATTTCTAGAAATGTTACTGATTTCTTTGCTGGGCCTTCTAGTTTGAACCAGTGTTTGGTACATTATTAACTAAGAAATGGATTTATCATAAAAATTCTGTATCTTGGACTTAGTCATTCTTGCTGCCTGGTTTTCTTCCAAAGTTTTTCTAAGTATAGTCCAGACCAGAATTAGTTCAAGAAAGGTGCTTCAGTTTGCTATATCCTTGTGAAATCTCATCTGGTCCCAAATTAACTCTTGCTTATAAAACCTCCCTAGAGTACTGTAAGCACTTGTATGTGTCTTCCTCCACCATTCCCGAGGGCTAAATGTTGTGGATTTCTCAGGTGTGCCATAGGACTAACCACTCTCTAAAACAATTTTACATTTCAAATCAATCTAAACCAGATTGTATCTGCCATGGTGTAAACTAGTTGGCCATGGCCTACCAGAGCAGAAAACAGGATATAATTTTGAATAGCTGTGTAACCTCATGGGAATCCCATATGACTAGAAAGTCATTTGATAGTAGTAAGGTAATTTATGTCATCTTTTTCTATTCAAAGATTTTGTTCTATCACATTTATTCAAATATGACGCCATTGTTTTGATGACTTAAATGGATTCTGGTTCAAAAAGATGTAAATTTCTAACTATGAGTTCTGTTAAATAAATGTCCCTTTTGCATGTGTGCTTTTTAACAATCCTTGACATTACTCAGTAAAAACAGGAACAATATGTATTAATAAATTTGCAAAATCCACTCCCTTTTTTTACTGAAACATAGATACCTATGTCTTAGGAAGAACTCTGTTTGTTGGTACAATATTCTAAGCAAATGTATTAGTTTTCTATTGCCACTATAACAAGTTATCACTAACTTAGAGGCTGAAGATAAGAAATATTTATTATCATACAGTATGTCAGAAGTGTGATGCAGGTCACATTGGGCTAAAATCAAGATGCTGGCTGGACTGCATTTCTTCCTAAGGAAGAATGCATTTCTTTGCTTTTCCTAGCTTATGGCCTCATTTCTCCATCTTCAAAGCTGACAATAGGGACTCGAAGCCTCTTCATATTACATCACTCAAATCTCCCCTCCTGTAGTCAGACATCCTTCTGTTTCTCTCTTCTACTTCTCTTCCACTTCTAAGGCTCCTTGTGATTATATAGACCCACCCACATGATTAAGAACAATCTCCCCCTCTCAAGAGCTTTAAATTAATCACATGCAAAGTCTCTTTTACCAGCAAAATAACATTCATAGGTTCTAATGATTAGGCCATGGATACCTCTGGGAGACCGTTATTCTGCCTACCACAGTGAGCAAGATTTCAGGTAGACGTAAGAGAAATCACAAAGAGCACTTCCCTAAATGATCCAGTTGATCACTGTTTTCCTCCATTAACAGTGAGGCACTGTGTTGTATGCACACTATCACTGTACCTTTAAATATACTGTTGTATAACTGTTGTTCTCTAACTTTAGGACTGATTTTCATCCTTCATCCATTTATGGAAGCACAAGTCCACAGGTTCAATACTTTTTTTTTTTTTTTAAACTAATGAACTTAATTGCAAATGAAGGTTGTCTCCTTAATCTCTTTTGTTCTCAGGCTCAAAGTACATTACTTGCTAAGTCCGGGATGAAGAACTAGAATGGGCTAGATAGACATAGAGGAAGATTTATGGAATGATTTGTAGAGTGTTCACTGAAACATGAGTCATATCTGAATTCCTACTGAACTTTATTTGTGCTTCTCTTAATATCTAGTGTGCTTTCCATGCACAAGATCTTATGATCTTGTTTTAAATTTGATATTAAACTCTTTGAATGCAGAATCACTTAAGAACCAAACTTATCTAGCATATTATTTTATTTAAATTTTGGTTAGTTAACATCAGTGCAATACTGGTTTCAGGAGTAGAATTCAGTGATTCATCACTTACATACAACACCTAGTGCTCATCCCAACAAGTACCCTCCTTAGTGCCCATCACCCATTAACATTTTTTTTTATTGTTAGAGTTTCCATAATAGCCTGTTCTTATCCATTTAAATTTTCAGAACACTGTGATATATTGTCCAGACCACTCCTCTTTTCCGGAGTTTTGAGTGATAACAAATTTGTGCTCATCCTCTTCCTTGAGGGAATTGCAAAATGCTCAGGACAGGCCACTCTTAATCTATTCCATAAACATACATTTTTAGGGTGTCTCACCTATTCCCTGGTCAAGCTCAATTGCTAAGTTTATTCTCCTTGTTAAAAGGTGAGGGGTGCCTGGGTGGCTCAGTTGGTTAAACGTCTGACTTTGGTTCAGGTCATGATGTCACAGTTCATGGGTTTGAGCCCCACGTCGGGCTGTGCACTGACAGTGCAGAGCTTCATGCCTGCTATGAGTTCTGTGTTTCCCTTTCTCTCTCCCTGTCTGCTACTCATGCTGTGTCTCTGTCTCTCAAAAATAAGTAAAAATTTAAAAAAAAACATTAAAAAAAAGATGAATCCTTGGCAGATTTGCTCTCCTTGCTGGGAGTGGATGATACGGGAGCAATTTCATGGTACCCTCCTGTCAACCTTGCCTTTCAAGGCCTCTGCCCCCGGGAAGACATCAGAGATAGGAAGGCAATGGAACAAGAGAGGGGAGCAGGACTGGCTGAGACTTCTCTAAGCATTGGTAGGAAAACTCTGTTGTGGAACTCTGTTCTGCCAGACCAAATGTCTGTTGTTAACATACCTTTCACTATTTCAGAAAAAGAAAACTTCAAAATATATACTTTTACTCGTCTGCCTGGAGTCAATGCAAATAAAAATTAAGTTAAAATGGGGAAACATGAATTGAGGTGTACAATTGAGTACACCCAGAGGAAGACTGGCTGTGAGTGATTTAGAGCATAGAAAACACTTATGAATCTTGCTAAAATACTGATTCTGATTCAGTAGGTCTGGGGTGGGATGTAAGATTCTACATTTCTATGAAGCCTCAGACAATGTGAATTCTGCTGTTTCTGATATCACATCAACAAAGATTTAGAGCAATATGTACTCCATTTTGTGGTGATAATAGGACCACCAGTATACAAGGAGATAAGATGAACAAGTATCTCTAAACTTTGCTGTGACCTCAGTATTACAGGGTAAGGAAAAACATGCATGTAGCTGTATCTGAGGAGTGTATTTGAGTTCCCCCCATGACGACCCAGGAGTAGTATGTCTTGATGGCTATAGCACAAGATTGAAAGTGAGTGCTAACTGACTTCCTGATTCATTATATAAGCCCTATATAAGTCACTTTATCCTAATTTTTCTTTTATTTCTAAAATAAGATTTCAGATACTTGTCCCAGGCTTCTTTCACAGATGCTGTAAGTATTAACAAAGCACTACTTTTAAGAAAGTAGATACAAATAGAAGACATTATTACTACTTGCTGTCATCTCTTTTCTACTTACCATCTAACTCCCTTCTTACCACTTATACATGATTTATCTTTAGCCCATGTTCTATTTTCTTGGTATTCTTCTCATGTGACCATGTGATATATTATTGAAATGCCCCAACTTCTTTTATTGCTAATTATATATTAACCAGGTTCTGACTTCATTCTTCTCTGTATTGAATCCTGGTCCAGGCATGACACTGACAAAAAGGATTCCTAGAGCTCAGAGGAAATTTTGGCAAATGACAGTTCTCTTTTAGGGCTGTTAGTCTTAATGGAATATTTGATAAGATGGTAATAACCCCTGAGATCCTTTTATAGCAAACCCAGAGGCGAAATATATATATATTTTAACAGTCTCCATGACTTTTATTTATTCATTTCAGTTTTTAGTGAGGTCATTTCTTGGAGGCATTTCCCATTGACCATTTCTTCAAACATGCTAAACATGCATGGTCAAACTGTTGATATGTATAGACAATCTTTCTTCATATGTATGATTCAGTGTCAGTTTAAAGCTCATTTCCTCAGCTCCCATTTAGAAGTGGAAAACTACTCACCATCCTCTAGCATATCTTCTCTGATGATCTGTAGAATCAGCAATTTGATTCCTCAAACAGGTATTCTCACCTATGTATCATCTATTTACATTCTCCATTTTGATTTTCTTACTCAAAGACAACTTGTACCTCCATTCCAGTATCTGATGGTTCAGGTGTATTTCCCCCTAGAGAAAAAAAAATGTTTCTTGTTCTTGTCAATTATGTACAACAGAATATAATTCTTCATATATTTCAAACATAAGTTCACTGTTTAACAACATGAATGGGCAGGCAATATAAACATTTGGGAGATAATGATAATAACAGTGGTAAGTGTTAAGTTATTCAGCTCTTTATTTTTCCAGACTCCATGCAAAATGCTTGACATAGGAGTTCTAATTTAATGCTCGCAAAAATCGTGTAAGGAAATTAATATCCTCATTTTGTAGATGTTGACACTAAGGTTTAGAAATCCTAAGCAATACTGCTTATGGTCATAAAAAATAAGGCACAGAGCCTGTACTAAGAAATAAAACATTCTCATTCTAAAGCCTGTGCACAATTTTAATCACCACACTAGATTATTTTGGCAAAAGTTGACTAACTCTGGGTCTGGACATTGCCACTGTCCAAACAGAAAATACATTTGTGTCTCAGGTGAAAGGCCTTTTAATGTTCAGAGTGTCATTTTGAGACCTTGATTCAAGCTGAATTGTCCCAGGATCCACCTATATCACATGTGAAATTAACAGTAAACCTGTTCCATTACACCATCAACTTTAATTAATATGTTTATAATAATACCTTGGAATTTATTTAACCAAAATAATAATTTCATTTAACATAATGACTTGATGCACAGGCAGCACTGAATTGCAGCATCCCTGCTGCTGTTTCCAGGACATTTACCATATAGCTAATGGGAAATCACCTTTCTGATCCTGCAACACCTGTTAATGTCTAGTTTCACCTCAGAAGCTGGATCTCTTTATGTGAAGTTAGGCAGCTCTGGTGAATTAAATAGGGACCAAGTGAATTATTAATTATTTTAATAGCATTGTTATGGTTGCTTTGTTATTAAAAATTTTGCAGTGCTGCAGTAAGAGTTTCATAAAGCACATCCTTCATAACCTTTACAAAGTGTTTTGAGGACCCAAATGATCGGTGGTGAGTCTGACATAGGCCAGGCAGACTTTGGATGTCTTTACACTAAGGGATATCCTTTTTAACTTCAAGCCTTCTCCTTTCTGGAGCCATTATGAGTTGTAGTAGAAAAATAAATGATCCTCTCTGCCTTATCCCTTAACTTCATTTTCCATGCTTTATCAGTAAAATAAGGACTATTCATATTTTTAACAAGTGAGTAAGAAGCCTGAAGGGGTGTCTTCAAATATCCCTTAGCAGAGTACTTTTGTGGGGAAACAATAAGGGATCAAACTCAAGTATGAACCATGGATAGTTAGAAAAAAATCTCTTCCACTTAACTGAGGTGAACCAACCGAACTAGGTCAACTGATTGATAAGATGGCAAATGTAGGGGGCCTGGGTTGCTCAGGTGGTTAAGTGTCCGACTCTGGCTCATGGTTGTAAAATGGAGCCCTATGCTGGGCTTGGTACTGGGTGTGGAGCCTACTTGAGATTCTCTCTCCCCCTCTCTCTCGGCCCCTCCCCTGCTCACACTTTCTCTCTATTAATTTATTAATTAATGAATGGCAAATGTAGCAGAGACTGCTAGTTGTCCACTAAAATTCACGTTCTCCTTCCTCCCTCATGTTAGAGTTGGGTACGTGACTGCTTGTTTACAGCCTATTATTTCCTAAGTATTTCCCATCCTTCCTTTCCACAGTTAAGTCCTTAGAACATGAGTAGAAGTGATAAGTGCCATCCTGTAGCATAGGCCATGAGATAATGGTTGTGTTTCCTTCATGTTCTCTCTACCCTCTTCTCACAAGCAAAACATAGAAGTGTCCATGACCTCATGTCAACTTAGTAGATGAATATAGGATACTAATGGCAAAGTAACAAAATGGAAGGAACTTTAATCTTTGAATGATGGCAAATAGCAAAGCTCCCCACCAACTTGGACTACTTACCTTAAGACTGTTCTGTGAGCAATTAACAAACTTTTGTTTTTTAACAGCACCTTAGATTTTCCCTTAAGTAATAGAGACTAAAATAACCCACACCATTTGTTAAAATGAATTGAATCTAATACTTGTTTACAACATAATATCTTATGGGAAACAAATATACTTAAATAAATCTCATGAAAATACCAAGAGATTTTAAGGGAAACTACAGCTAAGATGAAAAAAAAGCTGTTAATCTGATGTAGTCCATAAGCTGCTTTCAAGGAGTAAGGCATTCCAGCATATCTCAGAAAGTACAATTAGCAAGAAAAAAAATGTATTCTGTTATAGAAATGCATAAAACTTAGTTTTGATGTATGGACCATAGCCTTATCTGGTTAAAAAGAAAATATTTAACATGACTTTGCCTCTGCAATTGTGAACCTCAATAATTATTCGAATATTTCATGAGCAATTATTGCATGCTAAATTCTTGTTAATGCTGTTAATTTCTGAAGCTGTTTCGTATTTAGTGAAATGACCTTGCTAAGCTTAACATATCCCAAATAACTTATGGTAAAGCAAAATATCAATGCAGGACATAGATATCCAAGGTTCCAATTATTGTTGAAAATGGTATTTTTGTGAAGTAGAATAAGAACACCTCTTATCTTCTGTGTTCATTTTTACTGATAATAAGTGTTAGTAGAGAACATGTATAAGCATGTTGGAATGGTTTGTAAAAGAAGAACAAAACTACATAAGAAATATAATTGCCAAAAAAAAAATTCTTCTGGAGAAAGGGGTTGCTTAACATTTTATATTTCCTTAAGTCCAAAAAGGCAGTGACATCAAACACTAGGTTGGTTTTTGTGCCAATTATTAATGACCAGAATTTAAAAAAAAAAGCTGTCAACACTCCATTGGTACGTGGAAAGAGGAAACCATTTCAAAACTCACTGAATATCAGGTTTAAAAAGGTAGAAATCTCAGGATGGTGATCTTTTCTACCCTTTCCCACAAATGCTATGCTAAGCTTAAATGGCCAAATTGAATGCATGAAATTATCTATGAGCATAACCTTGAAGCAAAAGCGAAGCTGAAGTTCAACAAATATTAAATGAATTTGAAAAGTATGAATGGGAGTTGAAATTATTGAGAAACTTCCTTGAATATACTTGAGCCATTGATTCTCTATATCTTGATATATGGGTGCTAGATTCTCTATCAATAGGGAATCTTTTAAAAAGATTATCAGAAATCTCTTTAGATAAGTGAATAATCCACAATATTCTTGTTTAAATTTACCACTTAAATTTAAATTTAATAAAAGATCAACTTCTATGGATAACTCCTACTCAGTATATCATACTATTTTCTCAGTAATGAATACAAGCAGAGGTCAAAGTAGCTCCTCTGAATCAGCCTTATTAGATTTCTGAAATTCCAAAAATATAGATAAGGGTAATAATTGTACATGTTACCATGTTGAGTCCATTACATTTGTCTAAAAAAGCAAAAAGGTTATCAAAGAAGAGACTTGGAGTCAGAACAGAGTATTACATAAAATGCTATCTTATTTATATAGATATCTTCAAAGACACTTGAAAAGATAGAATGCCCCCCTCATCTAGGCCGATAGAGAAAAATAGGCTATACGTTGTGGTCTGTACTCTTATTTACATACAGAAGACTCCAGTCTACCTTTTTAAAGCATAAAATAATTTATTAGAAGACAAAGCTATCTCCAAGCTGTTGAGAACCCTAAAGAAACAAATTCCAGGCTGTACTCCCAAGAATGACTTTTAAAATCACACCATAGAACTAGGTCATCAAGTGAACTGCTATCTTTGCTATGATCTAGATTCTGGAAAGCTGCTGAATCAGGAAGCTACCCACTCAATTAGGAAGCTGTTATCACAGCTGTCGGTACCAGAACTGCCCCCAGTCTGCTTTGGTCAGGAAGTAGTGATTTTAGGAAGCTGCCACTGAAAATTAGTAGATCTAAAACCATGGTTATTTTATTTATTTATTTATTTATTTATTTGTTTATTTATTTATTTATTTATTTTTGGCCAGAATCCTTACCAAAATATGGATACCTTGTGCCTTGCCCTTTCAGTGTTTCACAGTCTCTAATCAAAGTGTTACAAGTTCATGATCTTCATGATACAGGTAACAAAAGGTAGCTGTAAAGGAGCCCAGGGAATATAGCCACCACCACCCCCCCCCCTTTTTTCTCAAGATTTTCAGCTTCTGTCTGCCAGGATGTTATAGGGATAGATATTTAACAAGCCATTCATTGTATGTGCTACAGTCCCTTAGGACAGGGACTTTAGTGTAGATCTCCTTATTTCCTGTTCAAGTTTCCCAGTGGGCTCTATCATAGATGTGGCAGGTAGATAGATCCTTTGAGGTAGGAATGAGTATCTTAGGAACTGAATGCTCAAGAATATTATTCTCGATGATGCCAGTGAATAATTTAATATTAGAGTATATATTGAGTTCTATGATCTTGATAATTTAAAAACTGATTGTCTTGTATTCAGCGTATTCAGTCTTAGCAGAGACTGAAATGTTCACAGATTCCCATGAAACACATTTCTTTTGAAAGTTTTATAGAAAATGGTGTGATTTAGCACTGTGAATATTGATGTGTATTTTTGCCCAAATGAATTAAGTTAACCCCTATTTCTTTAGGTCCATGTTAATTGTCAGGCCCTATGAAGCAATAGCTAAAAAGATATGGTGCCTTCAATATAGGAAATCACAACCTCATTGGACAGATTCCAGTTATAGGACTTCATAGTAAAGTAAAAACAAGATGAAGAATACTCTTTCCTGAAATCCTGGTAAAACTGCAAATATCCTCTAGCACCAAGCTTATAGTAAGGAAGTCCCCTGGGCCCCTATGTGAAGTGCTTTTTCTTTTTTTTTTTACTATGGCAGTCTCCACTCTGATTTAAGGGATTATAATTTAGTCATGGCTCCAGACACAGGCAGAAGGATATTGATTACTTTAGTTTTTTAAAATGGTGCCATAGTACAGTATTTCAAACTTAGTAGAATGTTAGTCTCACACTTCCAGCCATTAAAAGATTCCATTCTGGGTGCATGACTAACTGGAAAATATGCTTATGTATCCATATTTTCCCTTCACTCATCTACAGTGTTTAAGGTAGTGTTGTTTTGCTTCCATTATTTTTAAGGGAGTTTATGAATTGTGTTCAGCCAAACATGGTGAATTGTCATCAGTTCTCAATTAATGTTTGAGGAATGTGATGTTTGTTATGCCTATCATAACTACTTTATATGATTCATTTTTTCCAGCACATTATATCCTAATATATTGTCATTATCATTTCAGCTCATTGTTTTGTATGTGGTAGTTCAATAAAAATATATTTCAGTAATATTTTAAAAATGATTATTTATTCCTGGTGAATGGTATGCAGGGTTGGTTTGACCTCAGGTGGTTGGATGTGATGGTCTGGGGTTACAGAGCCTCCTGTGACCTTTAATGAGATCAGTAGAAAGACCTTCCTGGCAATAAGGACCTATGTGTGTTTATATATATCATCCTCAGATATCATCTTTTCTGTGACCGTCCCTAACTGTGATGCTCCATTTCCTTCCTGGCCCACAGGCATTGTGTCTCAAAATCCATTTGATCCATTGTGACTGTAATTATTATTTCTTTCTTTTTGACTCAGCTAATTGTATTTGCAGCCTTTTCCTCTTCTTTGCTTTGCAAAAAAGTCCCTCAGATGGTGTTTAACAAGAGTGCATATAACAAGAAACAAATTGTTCTTGGGAGTGCTATTTACCTTTTTTATTTTCTGCTTTGTTAGCAATGACACAGAGGTTTATTAGCAAGAAACAAATTAATTACAAAGACAGCCAATCACACACACACACACACACACACACACACACACACACACACAGAGTAAAGAACACAACCAAACCATCTTCTTCTGAGAAAGAATAAAGGTGTAAGAGGTACCTTTGGGCTAAAGGGGCTTATTGTTTTATCATTATTTGATTATACTATATTCCAAGTAATTGGTGTGGTCCAGTAACATAAGGGAATTCTATATTTTTTTCCCTGTGAAGAAATGGAGCCAAACTTGCAATACCTCACAAATGTGATGAGATTGAGCTCCACAGCACTGCTATTGCCTCAAAAATCTAATGCATCAGAGGAATATCTTGGATTTTGAATAGCAGATAAGTACATACAAATCTTGGATTAAGAGGATCGATCTTTGCAAAAGTTCCAAGACAATGGCAGAAAAACTCAAAAATATGTGTGCAAAGATTAGGGCTCTCTGAGGGGGATTGTTCAGTGTTGAAATGCACACCTTCCAGTCAATGTTGAACTGAATTCTCAGAGAACATTAAAATAGAAATGTAGTACATCCCAAAAATCTCAGCTGGAAGGGGAGGGAGTACCATACAACTAAAAAACAAACAAACCAACAAAAAATACAACATTTCTAATATTAGGTGATCTGAAGAGTCCCTCTCTAACTAGGGATCACTTTAGTCACTAGGAATAAGACCTTGAATTACTCTCATGGTAATTCTCTCCTAAACATTTGAAGGGTACATCCCATGAAGGGTAGAGAGAAAGAATTTGAAATGTGCTAGATAATTCCATAGTAAGAAATTCAATAAGCTAGTATACAGAACAGATAATAGAATAAAAACTATTGACTCCTAGCCATGATGATTCCTAGTAGAAGTTGCAACAAAGAAGATTTTGCCTCATTATAAGGAAAAATATGCTAAAAATTAAAACACTCTTTGATAATGAAATGACTTTTCTTATGAAGTGATGAGCTCTTCTTCACTATAAAGATAAAGCAAAGACTAGATGGCTATTAAATATCCATTCATTGATTTATTCAGTCATGCATTTATTTAACAAATACTTATCCGGTCCTTGCTTACGTGTCAGGCATGTTAAGCTAGAAATATCAAAGATAAAGTCAACTCAAAAATTTTATGGAAGTTCTGAGTTTAGGGAAAGAATTGGAAAATAAGGCATTAGTCAATAAAGTTTGAAGCAATTTTAAATGTATGTGTCTTAAATCCCTGAATTGTTTACACTTGTAAAACTGAGATGATTTTCATCCAATCCAATCCATGTGTTGGAGTAAAATTCCCAGTCTTCTCTCTTGTGGCTCCCTCTTCCTTTTTAGCTTATTGTTCAGTAGATATATTTTTTTTAGACAGATTGAGTCAGGAACATTACTTTGGTGTTCTTGTTTGCATGGGAAGTTGTCAGGCCTGATCTGACCTGCCTTTCCATCAGGATTATAAAGGTGACGGATAGTCAATTTCAAGGATTCATGATCCATTTTACCATGGTGCTTCACCTTGCAGCTAAGTAATACAGCTGTGATAAAATCAGCCATAATCACTGCATCTTACTCAGCCCTGCCTTGGCTATAAATACTAGTTTCATAACAACAAAAAAGCAAATGAAACGAGAAGGGAAATTGAAGAAAGATGAAGGCAAATGTGAAGGTTTATTCATAGTGACTAATGGGAGAATGTGTTTATGGTTTTTGCCCTATCCATTTTTTTGTAGAGAGAATGGAAACATCACACATTAAAGAAGTTTGCTTGCAGTTGATTCATCAAAATCAATTATAAGTATTTTATCAAGCATTCATATGCATTTAGAAAAATTATTTTTAGCACTATACACTTGGAACAGACAGTTAAACAAATCCCAGCCAGGAAGGCCTTATAGTTTAACATACATATACACATATGTGCGTATACATATAACAAACCTCTTTTGGGGGGACAGACATAGAGACGATGGCATAAACACTAAATATGGGGACAATTGAAGAGACTGATAAAGAAGTCTTGGAACCAAAATTACTTACTCATTCATTGTTGAGCCACACAGTGTTCTAGAAGTGAAAAGAAAAACAGTGATAGAAGCAGAGAAAAAGCAAGCCCTCAGAAAGCATACAGTTTAGAGAGACAGAAAACAAAACAGCTACAGCAAGAACAAAAACTATATATATATATATATGTATGGAATGATGGGAAAAAGAAGAAAGATGGAAATGATGGAAATATGGAATGATGGAAAAAAAGAAATATATATATGCATGCATATATATATGCATATATATATATTTATGGAATGATGGGAAAAAAGAAAAGAAATAAAAGGAAAAAAAAGAAAACATACAGAGGAGAAAGATGTAGAAATAATCAGGCATGGGAAATTTTTCAGATGCCCTCTGAAGGTATTTTAGACACCTCCCTGATAGGTTGATAGTTGAATAAAAAATATTGAAATAAGTTAAGAATAAGTCATCCAGATACTTGGGACATGAAAGATCAGGTTCAAAAAAACTAGGGCAGGAGTGTGCCTAGTATGTGTGAAGCCCCATTCATAATATTTAAGGAGGCTGGTGAGGCCATTGTGGCCTGAGTAAGGAGGAGACAGGGCCAGAGGGGCAACAGCAGTCGAGATGGGAAGGGCCCTTAGAACTCTTCAGGAGGCCTGGAGCTTCTGCTCTCAGTGAGATGGTAAGCCACTGGAGTCTTTTGAGCCTATCAATCATCAAAGTGGAGATATCAAATAAGGAATTAGGTCTTTGAGGTAGGATTCCAAGGGAAAGGTCTAGGCTGAAATACCCTAGGTCTATAGAAAAGAGAAGCCCAAGACTGAGCAGAGTACAGCAACATTTAGAGATGCTCTTCTGGAATTTGTAATTGGCCATCTTTGTATCACTAGCCCCTGTGATTCTAAATTTCTTCTTTCCTTGGTTGAGCTCTAACATATAAGCATTCCAGTTCTGCAGATGGGGTGGAATAATCCCCATTATTATTATTATTCCCATTGTGCAGGTGTGGAAATGGAGGTTTTGAAACTTGAAGACTTCTTTTTAAAAATTTTTTAATGTTTATTTACTTTTGAGAGAGACAGAGACAGAATGCAAGTGGGTTGGGGCAGAGAGAGAGGGAGGCACAGAATCTGAAGCAGGCTCCAGGCTCTGAGCTGTTAGCACAGAGCCTGATGTGGGGCTCGAGCTCACAAGCTGTGAGATCATGACCTGAGCTAAGTCTGACGCCAAACCTACTGAGCCACCCAGGTGCCCCATGAAACCTGAAGAGTTCTGCAAGATCATACATTGAGTAGGGTTTATTTCATTTCAAAGCTGTGTCTCTTTAATCAAAGATAACATTGCTGTGATGATGTTCCTTCTCATGAGCTAACACTCATAGTCCTGCTAGTGATTCTCTCTTGTTTTTGTCAACCAGAATTACTTTTGCACTTCAACTCTACTCCCACCCACACCCCTTTAGTACTATGAAAGAGCTTCACATTGAGATTGCATGATGTAGGTTGTTAAGTGGGGAGCGGGGAGGGATTCTAATGAGCAAACAGAATTGGATTCAAACGTATTTACTAGCTGTGTGATTGTGGGGAACTTAACTTCTCTAGTCCTTTCACCTGACTAAGTGGTATTTAACCACAAGAGAATGCAAGGATTAAATAAGAGTATACATGTATAGTACCTGGTATAGTGCCTGGAACAGGGTAGAATTGCTAATGCTGCTCTTATCTTCATCATTATTATGAACTGCCTCCTACCTATTCACCATTGTCCCCAAATACTGTGCCCCACCTGCTTGTACTTTATCTGCTATGAAAAGCTGGGTTTACCCCGTCCACTGCCTTCCAAAAATCTGCCACTCCCTACCTCAGGCACTTTCCAGATCTTGGTCTTTATGCAACTCACACTTTTACTTCCCATTATGCCTTATATTATGGCATCCTTCATCTTGCATGGAATTCTAAGTGCATTATAAATCCTTGTAACAAAACCATGAGGCAGACTGACTTGGTTATAGAACACATTACAGGGAGAAGCAAGGTCTTTATCATTATTTTTTTTTCAATATTGAATATTTACAGAATTTGTGTTATGTATTGGGTACTCAAAAAACATAACACACAGCACCAGCATTACCACTGCCCTCTGTAAGCATTTATTTTGAACACAAGTCTCCTAAATCTCACATCACTGAGCTGAGTGTCCCTTCCTTGCCACTATACCTACACACCCAATAAAATAAATTCATAAAAAAATGTGAATTGGGTAAATAATTTCCAGAAAATATATTTTATAGCTGTTTATTTATCCCCAGTTCATATTGGATTATTTTTATTAGACAGAATATATATGAAATTAATGAAATTGTTGCTGAATTATGAAATTAGACTTCTCATGCTGCAGTTGCCTTTTTTCCTTCAGTATTCCCCAGGCTGCTAGACTGTATTTCACTCTTCTGTTCTTTGCTAACTTTAAGGGTTAACCATCAATTCCCCTAGGCCTCTCTCTATTCCATCCCCTTGCACTATGTTGTTTGTTTGTTTTTTTCATATACTCTCTGGTAGTCTATCTGTTTTGAAATGTATCACTGCCCTCTGCTATCTTCCTCTCCATTTCCCTCAGGTTTCCATTTCATGTTCCAGTTTGTTTTATTTGGATTCCCTCTACCCGTTTCTCCTCCTTTCTGATGGCACTTCCCCACTGGCAGTCTCTGCTTCTCCTTCCCTGCAGCTCTTTCAGTATTCAGTGTCAGAATCATAATGACATAATGTGTTTTAAAGATCTCTGTAAAGTGTAATAGGCTAACAAATGTTATTTGCTATTTTACTGTTTTATCTTGGAGAGGAGCAAGGTGAGAGACAGGAAATAAGGGGTATAGAGGACGAGGTGTATCTTTGGGAAAAGTAAAAGGATTACTACTGGATTTAGTGACTTGGTAGGAGCAAAGCAAAATCTCCAAATACATTGCTCTGAAGAGTGAACAAAATTTCTATGTTGGATGGATGGATGTAGATTTCAGGAAGCCTTCAAAAGTATTTGTATATGAACTTGAAAATAGCTGGTAGGAGGGGCGCCTGGGTGGCTCAGTCTGTTGAGCGGCCGACTTCGGCTCAGGTCATGATCTCACGGTCCGTGAGTTCCAGCCCCACATCGGGCTCTGTGCTGATGGCTCAGAGCCTGGAGCCTGCTTCCGATTCTGTGTCTCCCTCTCTCTCTGACCCTCCCCTGTTCATGCTCTGTCTCTCCCTGTCTCAAAAATAAATAAAATGTTTAAAAAAAAAATTAAAAAAAAGAAAGTAGCTGGTAGGCACCAAAATGGTCTGTCTACTTAAGACAATTGAAAGAAAAATATAAACGTAAAACATTGGTAAACAAGATGAGTTCTAAACCTCTACTGCTGAAGCAGGAGGAACTGGAGAGTAATTGTAAATCAGCAGTATGAACCCAGTGTATTTTTATAGCTAAAAAAAGACAAATTATGGGCATTATTAGAAAAGTTACAAGAAACCAAACCGAAATGCCTCTATGCAGACCTTGTTGCCAAAACACATAATACACAGGATTGAGCTGGTGAGATTTAGCATTCCTAAATTTAACCAAATAGTGAAGAAACAGCCAAATGAAAACAGATTCTTTTTTCAGTTTAGAAAGGCAAACACCGAGACAGATTGCAATATGAGCATATGAGATCAATAAGTGTATTTTTTTTCACACAGTGTGTTTCATGGAGCAGTAGTTACACTAGTAGTTAATAACTAATTTGTGTAAATGAGAATTGTTTGTATTCCAACAGGATTTATCAGAGTTTGATATTCTAGAATTTATTCTTAATGTACAAGAAATATGTGGTATACTTGGTTTCCCAGCCTTATTTGACCATGGAATCCCTTTCATATATGTAGAACATCTTACAAGACCAGAGTTCAAATGACAGCCTTTAAGAATCCCCCCCCCCCCTCCCGGGGCACCTGGGTGGCTCAGTGGGTTAAGCATTTTGGCTCAGGTCAGGATCTCATGGCTTTGTGGGTTCAAGCCCCACATGGGGCTCTGTGTTGGCAGTGTGGAGCCTGCTTGGGATTCTCTCTCCCCCTCTCTCTGCCCCTCCCCACTTGCACTGTCTCTCTCAAAATTAAATAAACAAACAAACAAACTTTAAAAAAAGAAAATTTTTTTCCCATGTTAGAGATAAGCTCTTAAAGTAGGAAGAACAAGTGCCTAGATTTACAGACAGCCTGGAGTTATGAAAGCTGAAAATTAAGTAAGTCCAAGCAAGCTTTTATTAAATGTTTGTATGATCCATACATAAGGAGATCCAAAATCCTGAGGTACATTTTAACCTTTGTTGGAAACTTCAAGATCAACTGACCTTTCAAATAATACTATTGGCAATTCAGGAAAACTAGTAAAATGAGTTTATTATGACCCAGTATGTAAATATTTATTTCCTAATATTTTTACTTAAATGAATTAGCTGACTGTGCCTTTCAAACTGGAGATTTACATAATTCAAGGACAAACACTGCACAGTTTATTTCTTCAATAGTAAGTAATTTAAAATGTTATTCCCTGTATAAGAACAAAGCCAAATGTATCCTGGAAAAAATGCAAAATTTACAATGATTTTAAAGATAAAATACCAGATGTTAGAGAGAAGTTAAAATTTTGGTAGACTGTGCACTCAGATCCCTGAGGGAACAGTGGGTTTCTCTTAGGTCCTAGGTATTCTTGGGTGCTAAAATTTGTGATGCCTTGGCTTTAGAATAGCAAAGTAACACCTGGGAACACTAAAAACTGTTTTTAATGTATTTTGAATAAAATGTATACAGAAAATCCATTCTTTTAATAAATTCCGAAGACGTATCTCTGCCTTATTGGTAAGATCCATATGTCAAAGTTGATGAAGTTACACTACCCATTGTCTCTGGTTGAAAACTACTTCTTCAGTGAACTCAAACTGAACTTCATTGATTCACATGATCACAGGATCTGTTCTAAATGTAAGAAAAAAGAATGAGATGCTGGGCTTGATATTATCATGTCTCTAATGTGAACTTAATTCAGATTTAATGCAATTACTCTCTGTTGATTAAATCTCAAGCTGTTATTAAAAAACTGAATTATTGAGGTTTACCACTTCTATAACAAGTTTGGCCTTCTACATTGCACCATAAACCTTAATCATTATGTTGGCAATAATCGCTTTGCGGTTATTTAACATAAATTATTACTTCAGCTCCTAAAATGAAATGATGCAGCATTACGTTGTCCCTACAACTTGTAGGATAGCATGCTATTTCTGCTTGAATTATTTAACTCTTAGCATGGAGCCCTTTTCTTTGTTTCGATCTACTGAATACTAAATAGGATAATATCATGGCTCTGGCCATAGGGTTTCTGCCTCTCTGCCACATCTTAATGTTACTAGGTCACATATATAGACTATCGTCCAGCTTTTAAGGTTCTTTTCTTTTTCATGGGATGGGTAGGGGCTTATCAGCACAAATAGAGTCTTTAGTGGTAAAGCATGAGGATTTGGAAACCAGCTATTTTCTTTGTCATCTTAATTATAAACTATCCCCTCTATTCCCCATGTTTTCACGAAGAATTAAGAAAAATAAACATCAAGTAACTACATTATTTTTTTCTCTTTCCCTTTTTGTTTTTGCTTTGCTTTAGCTGAATGTATACTTAGGTAACAATTATTTATGCAGATATTTTTAAAGAATTGTGCTTGAGCTTAATAATGGCAAGGAGGAAAATAACAATTGAGAATACATGCTCTTGGCCTCCTGGGGTATACTGTCTAGTTGGGAAGGTTGTAGCTACCAGTTTTCCTATCTTCTGAAATCATACTATAAAACTAGAAGGAGGGGCTCCTGGGTTGCTCAGGTGGTTAAGTGACTTCAGCTCAGGTCATGACCTTGAGGGTTTGTGGTTTCAAGCCCCATGTTGGGCTCTGTGCTGACAATACAGATTCACTGGATTCTGTGTCCCCCTCTCTCTCGGTCCCTCTCCTGCTTGAGCTCTGGACTCTCTCTCTCTCTAAAAAATAAATGACCATTATTTTTTTTAAACTAGAAGGAAACCATGCTTATTTTTTGCTCATCTCATCCTAGGTCGTAAATCATAATTATAACTCTTGAGGATATTTTAAATTAAGATTAATATAAAGTTTTATGTATGCCCCTCCATTTGGGATCTGAAGGTCATATTTTGTACCTGGTTTCAGGTCTCTCCACTTTACTCCCCCTTTTCCCTTACAAAATAGAGAGACTCTCTTTCAGATATGCAGTAGTGTCTAAGGATGCTCAGTTCTTGCTATTATTACATTTTGGAACAGGATGAGCCAAAGCTTAAATCATGCCTCTGCTATTCATTTATTTATGTGGTTTTGGAAAGTCCATTCAAGTGTGTTGAGTTCCGCTTTCTCATCTGTGAAATGTGTATAGCAATGCCTACTTTACAGAACTGATGGAAAGAGTTGAGGCAATACAAGTAAGCCACCAAGCACAGTGGCTGGAATGTTGTTTTTGTTAGGCAAATGGCAGCTGTATTATCTATTATTGATGATGGATTTACTGTACAGGCAACCTATGGGGATAAAATAATTCCTGTACATAAACAACTTGTCAGGATATGCATTTGGTGTCCATTTGTCTTAGAATATTGCATGAGACATTATTGAAGAGTGGCCCACATGCTACCACCTCACCATCATGTACCCACTGTAGGCATTTCAATCAATCATAGTAAGCCCAGACATAGACTTATAATTTTTTTTCCCTCAACACTATGTTCCAGGCAGCTACTACTAATCAATCACTATTGGCATGAAAGATAAATCCTATTTGCCATCTAACAGCTAAACAGTGTGGTTAGGCAGGTAAGACACAGTGGTTTTAAGAAATTAGGAGCAAGGAGAAGGCATTTTGTTTAGAGGTACAGGGAACTATGAAGCAAGAACCTTCTCCAGAAATGGTGAAACACTAGCTAGAAGAGTCTGGAGCTCAGCACGACAGAATATGAGGATAAGTGGGTAGAGGGTTGACAAGTTTGCCAGTCTATTCACTCTGGATACTGTGCCAATGCCAGCCACAGCCAGCTCACTTCAAAGGGCAGTGATGTACACAGCGATGTATTTGTCAATGATTTACCACCACTTGGCAGCCTATCTCATAGCAAAACAAAACTAACCAACAAGAAAAGAAGTTTAATTTCTTCAAAGGCACTGTTCATATGGACCTTCCCTTGATTTAAAGTGTGGATCTGCACAGATTCATCCTCTCTGATTCTAGCACACCAGACCCTAGGCTGTGCCCCTGGCATGGCTCTCATGGAGTTGGACAAAGTTAACATGAGATAATCCTCCTTCAGGGGACTAAGGAGATTTATAGCACCTTTTTAGGTTTGATAAAGTCACACTTTTTCCTCTAAGGAGAAGTTTTCTTGTCTTAACTATGAACTCATGTGCAATGAATTGTAAGCCCAAACACATAACCGTTTAAAAGATGCTGCAGGAGATCAAAGGAGCAATGTTTCACAAAAGAATGGAAAGCCCTTGCTGCTCTGGTGATCTCTAAGCCTCTCAGACACAATCAAATATTCATTTCTTTGCATTTGGTCAGATAGCAGGAGTTAAGGTTCATGAGCCTGCCAAGTAGCATATCAAAACAGAATACCTCACTGGCTGCTCCTAAGACTAGTGAACTTTCACTGTGGGATTTGCAGGCTGGGTTGTACATTATGTCCCTCAATATTGCAATGGATTAGCTGGCATATGGCGTCACTTTAACATGTCTGAGGACTCCAGACTTTGAGGACCAGAATACCTTGAGGGAGCTTGGTCAGATCTTGCTGTCAAGACTCAAGGAACTTGCGGCATGATGGCTATAATGAGTCAGACCTGGGTTCTGACCCATGTAAAATAAGGATCCTGACTGTTCATTGAAGGCTGAATTGTTCTATCTTGGATGAGATGGTAGGCATCCCATGCATCCATTCCAATAATTTTGGGTTGTATGTAAGGAGGGAGTGGTAGGTATCACTCTGATTAACCTTAAAATATTAAGCCTTATAGGGGCACCTGGGTGGATCAGTTGGTTGGGCATCTGACTTCAGTTCATGTCATGATCTCACAGTTTGTGAGTTCGAGCCCCTCTTTGGGTTCTGTGCTGACATCTCAGAGCCTGGAGCGTGCTTCGGGTTCTATGTCTCCCTTTCTCTCTGCCCCTCCCCTGATCATGCTCTGTCTCTCTCTGTCTCTCAAAAATAAATAAATATTTTAAAAAACATTAAGACTTATAGGTGTATAAATTTTAAAGCAAAAATATTTCATTCTCTCTTGATTTTGTAGGTTTCC
Source organism: Prionailurus viverrinus (assembly GCF_022837055.1). Lineage (NCBI taxonomy): Eukaryota > Metazoa > Chordata > Mammalia > Carnivora > Felidae > Prionailurus > Prionailurus viverrinus. The sequence continues at coordinate 96,205,773 of NC_062569.1, forward strand.
AACTTAGGGCAACTTGAAGAGACCATGAGTTTCACAAAATATGCTAGTGGGTTTTATTTATTTTTTTTAATTTGTTTTACAAATAAGTCCTGCATTCTTTCATGACTTAGGTCACATCTGGAGTCAGGAATGACAAATGGAACTGGTTAAGACTGTGCAGCATGTCCCTTAGGATGAACATTGAAGAGAATGGAAATAGCCTAGAGAAGACTCGGGGCAGATGCCTATTTAAAAATAGTAGAAGTTAGACCAAATCAGAAAGGACATATTTTATATAGAAGAACTTGTCTACAGGTGACATTTATTAGAAAACAAATTTTGTCTAAGAGTAGGGAAGAATATTTTGGTTAGTCAGACTAAGAATAAAATGAAGTTTGCTGTCTGGCAACGTAGCGAATTTGTTTTCAATTGAAGAGATCAAATAGAGATTGCCTGATCACCCATCAGAGACACTCCAAAATGTCACCGTTTCCTAATAATAAGAGGTGTCTTAGAGTATACAAATTCCATTTAAAAATTCAATAATCCTATCTTTGACCCTGAAACAGGATAATGTAAAGGAGGCTTAAATTTAATACTGCATATGTTGAAGTATATAGGAAACTCCGTTCTGGTGAATTGAAACCAGAGAGGTAAAGTTGAACTAAAGGTACAAGCAAAGAGAAAGAAAGAACTAAAAAAAAAAAGCCTCTGGCTGTTTTCCAAAGTTGGTGACGAGAGATGGAGCATCCTGCCAGCCCGCAGGGAGCTGTAGCCAGCTGGCACAGAAAAGGGCTGGGGGCAGAACAGCAGAATGGTCCAACAGGAAAAGGAATCTGGAAGTTTCTTTGTGGGTTGTGGGAGTGTGTGCATGCATGGGTATGTGTGTGTGGGTGTGTGCGTGCGCGCGTGTGTGTGTGTGTGTGTGTTAGAGAGTGAAAGTATTTCTAAGAAAGGAAAGAAAAAGGGAATAGCCTAAGAAGGTAAGTCACAACTAAGAAAGGGAGCATCAACAGTGGAAATGGAGGCCAAAAAAGACAAGAAAATGAACCTAAAAGAAATAAGCAGAGCACACATGGAAAAGCAAAGTGACAAGGGAGCCAGATCTACTCTGGCTCAAGTGGCAGAAGGACACATTCAATTTAGGTATGACGTCAGCAGTGCCACCTCTTCTAGCCAATGGGCTTATCCGAGGACCAGTTATGACGGGATTCAGCTGCAAATGTTTGCTTAGCAGGTTCATCCCAGGCTTTTGATTACATTATTATTATTATTATTATTATTTATTATTATTATTATTATTCCTGGTCTTAACAGAATTAGGAAGTAAGATGCTGGACATTGCTCCTCCATTCCTCCTTTGGATAGGTCATTTGCATCTAGAAACAGCTCCATCAGAAGCCCATTGCCCAGGACCTGTTCTTTCTGGGACCAACCAAACCACCCATTCCTTCAGATGGTGCACCTTCCTGTATGGCTATTCTTGGGTTATGCTCCAAAACTGAATAGTACCCGAGAGATGTCGTCTTCTTGATGAGCAGACATTTTATCTTCTAGATGCTCTTATGATAAATTACCCATGTTTTATGCTAATGAGGCTAGGTTATACGAGTCTTCAGGTTGTTTCCTTCCCAGCCAGGCAATGTACAATTGGACAGAGATTTTCTATATATGTATAAAACACACACACATACACACACACACACACACACACACACACACACACACACACTCTTTGTTTTATTGTGCAAGCCAGTGTCTGTTCTAACCACGGACATCAAATCCAGTCAAAATGAAAATTGTTAGGGCTTAGAAGACATGAGTGTGAGTCTTTGTCACAGTAGAATGTAATAAATTGATATGTCTTTTTCTAAATACACTTCATCTAGTTCTAGTAATATAATCTTTCCAAGCATTGGATTATGCATCTAAGAGTTTTTTGTTTTGTTTTGTTTTGTTTTTGCAAAAACAGAGAATTATGAAAAGGCCATTAAAGGTCTAACACTTTGAGTTTTCAGGTCTCCTCTGTGTCATGTACATTCTGGAGGATGACTTAATTTTAAAATGGGAGAAAAAGAAAAAATTATTGCTGGTATTATGATATTGAATAAGGTTTATAATAGCAATAATCCCCCATGAAAACAGTTGTTATCATAGTTAATGCCCATTTTGTCAGTGTGTTAACCTTCCCTGGCTCTGCCTCGGGCCATTAAACGGTCAACCATTTGTTAAGCACCCTGGAACAAGCAATTTCAGGGGGAATATTGCTGAGCTCATTTGCTAAGTAAAGCACCTGAGAAGACAGTGATAAACTCTACACAGGTACATGTACACGCACACCACTATGCATACCTTTCCTACGTCCTTTAAGAATACCATGCTCTATCATTAGTTCCAGGACAGACACAGCAGTTCCATAGACCCCAAGTGTCCATTACTCACCCAGGCTATCTCAGACTTAGGCTCTTCGGCACCTGCCCAAGCTGTGTCCTGCCATGCTTTCCGTGTCCAACTGGTATCATTGCTTAGGGTGTTTGATATTTTAATTCTGATCCACAAGAGTAGGCCATGCCTTTAAAATGCTCAAAGGGTATAACTAAAAACAGAGTACAAGTGATGTTACTTGCATGCAAAACAGGAAATGGAAAGGATAAGATGCCTCTAATATCCAGGAACATCTGTCCCTGAAATTGGTACAACTTAGCAAAAAATTACTTCTATTGCTAACTTACTGTTATTAGATGCATTCAGGTTTTTTTGCACATATTATCTCTTTTAATCATACTAACATCTTTATAAGGCTTGTAACTGATGGGAGACAGATACAGAATTTGAACCCAGGCTCTTTGACTTCAGTGCCAAGCTCTTCGTCACCATGATAGAATGCATCAGTCTCCACTTCAAAACAAAACAGGCAAGAGTCCTAGAAAGTGACTGGCTCCTATCTCATTTGCATTGCATGTCAATTCTGTACCTGGCCAGACAATGGGAATCACAGTGGTTACTAACACATATTTGCTGGTCAGCTCTTAGTTATTGTCCAGGGAGGCTGTGCTCAGTAAATTTTGCCCAAGTGTGAACTGCTTTTCAAAGTCACAACAAAGCAGAATTCTGTAACCCAAATACTGATCAAGAACATAAGAATGGATTTTATTAAAATTTTCTTAGTCTTTTCCTTTAGAGACAATTTTATATTCTGTTGACATAGACCCTCATTTGATCCAGAATTACAAATCTCTAATTTTGAAAAGGATTTACCTAATTAGCAAAAGGTAGCTGCAACTATTTTCAACTACTTTGCCTCAGGGTAGAGCTATTTCAAACCAGTGTCATTTCTGAGAAGAATAATACAGGTGTATTATGTGAGTTTTGACATAATTAGTCATTTCATTAATGAAATAATTGGACCTCCTTAATCAAAGGTGGAACTTCTTCCTTAGAGCTTAGTTTGAAGAATCAAATGGGCGTAGCAGTAGGAGGTACAAAGATTGGTTCAGAGGAGACACACAAAATTTTAATGAGGGAGAAATCTTTTCTCGTTAAACTTCTAATTTGGAAAGCTTTATTCTATTTTTAATTTTTACTTCTCATCATCATTTTCACCATAGTTAACATTGTTAACTGGTAATATCAGATGAGTACCATACATAATGCATGAAAACAATCACAAAGGACAAGCAGGGGAACCATAGATTGTTTGCCAGGATTATGGCTAGTCCTTGATTTCTTATATTGACAGAGTGAAGCCTGAGAGCATATTCTGTAAATTCAGAGATGATCCTAGACTCCCCATTAGTCATTACCTTTAACTGTCTCAGCAACCCATTACTTTCAGATTAGAAAAGCCTAATTAGGATTTAAAGACAGTGGATTTCCCCCCATATATCTAAACTTTACACAAGAACTGCTTTAGAGTTATGACCAAATCCCAAACTCAAGCTTTTCCTATCACTTGAAATGTAGTAGTATTTTGTTGGAAGAAGTAGGGAGTTGGTTCATTAGTATATGCTTATCAATTAGGTGCATAAATGGTCTTTTTATCATCACTTTGCTGTCTAGGGTTTTTCTTACTTGGTGTTCTGTCACAGAAAGCCATAGATATCTTGGTGTTTCTCAGATTAAGTAAACTTTCCTACCTCTTCATTCCAAGTTCTCTAGAATTAAGGTGTTGAAAAGCAACAAAAACATAGGTGTTCAGTGTGAAGGTAAGTAAAACTTGGATGTGGGATTTCTGCAAATTTAGTAACATAAACAGACACTATAGCCTTAAGTTGTTCATTTGTGGTAATTTTTTAAAGTTTATTTGTTTTGAGAGAGAGAGAGACAGAGACAGAGAGAGAGAGAGCATGTGAATAGGGAAAGAACAGAGAGAAAGAGAGAGAGAGTGAGAATCCCAAGCAGGGTCTGAACTGTCAGCACGGAGTCCCATGCGGGGCTTGAACTCAGGAACCATGAGATCGTGCCCTGAACTGAAATCAAGAGTCGAACGCTTAACCAACTGAACCACCCAGTCACCCCCATTTGTGCTAATTTTTAAAGAATGTCAAAATCAGATGTAAGATGTTTCTAAATGATGTGGTCTAATGACAAAATATAAAAGTTTGCAAACAAAGTTTTCAATAATTAGACCAAATTCAAGGTAATCCCTATAATAATGCCATTCTTGTTCCTTTCTTTATGTTATGACCCATTTTCTTAAGGGGGGAAGTGGTAGAAAAGCCTAAAGTTGAAAAAAGGTGGAATTCTGGGTGTGCTTTTTGAAATGTGTGCTGTGTGTTGATTTCACACCATGTGTCTTGTATAGCCAGGCTGAAAAATGTTGACAACATTTGCTTTAAGGAGAACCCATGGAGAGGGCTTCTCATACAGTGTCAGGACCAGTCGAACCCTGGAGTCATAATCAACCATACCAGGGTCAGGGCTTTCAGCAGGAGCAAGAGCAGAGTGGTTTTCCCCAATTTGCCCCTCTCTTGCTTCTCTTCAATAGCTGCTCTGAGATATTAATTTTGGATGAAATGTCCTCATTGCAGCAGTGCAAATGTGAGTGGCAAAGCCTGGTTTAAAACTGAACGCTGTGCCTGTGTACTCAAAGGAGGCATTCCCTAAAGTAATCCTACACTGGAAGGAAGAAAGCCAGTTGCCCCAGGGAGAGGAGATCATTAATACTTCTTGGAATCTCCCAGGCCTGTTGCCTATGAGAAAGACAGAGTCTGAATGCAAGTAAAACATCGGCAGGGTGTCAGGGCATCAGACCGAACACGGGCAGGCCCAGAACCGCAGGTGAATGTGTTTGTATGACCCGAGTCTGCTTTTTTGTACAGGGAGGGAGGCTGTGACTCTTCATCTCTGTGCTGGGAGTCAGCAGAGTGGGCTGTATTGAAAACTGTTTTTGATTTGAACATATGGGTATATTTCTCTTGTTCCCACTTTGCTTTTGTAACTCTCCCAGCTGCCTGGAGCTTTTCTGCACAGCCTGCTTACATTCATTGCACACTGAGTTTTAGATACATGGGTTTTTAAAAGTATAATTTAATAAAACCCTGGAACAGCAACAGCTGTTGTTCATCCCCTTTGTCCTTTTTCTACCAAATTTGCAGCTATTTAGAGTAAGACAGAAGTGGCATTGGTATGGAAGACTAGAAACCTTGACCCAACTGAATCTAGCCTCAGTTTTTCTCCAACAGTAGGAGAGCTACCTGGTCAGGACCCCTCACTTCTCATAAGCTGCTTTCTATACATATGCACCCATGGATTTATATTATCATTTTTACCAGTGTCCTGAGTCAGGATACTGTCATTTGAACCCAGGTATCTCTGACTCCAAAGACCAAGCCTTTTCTTTCGTGTTATCTTCTCAGGTAAAAAAAAAAAAAAAAAAAAAAAAAAGACACCATCACCGCCACTACCTGCAACCCTAGGTATTAGGTCTTAACATTTGGGAAAACATTAGTGCTCCAGAAAAAAAATAAGAATACAAAAATTAAAAAGCCTCCTGTGCATGAATGAGTACGAGTTTGGTTTGGGGCAGCAAAGCCCTGGAGCCTGCCTGCTCTGTGCTACACTCTTCCCCAAGGTCAGCTGCCTGCAAAGAACCAAGAACTGGTCTATTCACCTGAGACGAGATCTGTCGTTTAGTCAAAAATCTAAATGCTTGTGGGGCACCTGGCTGGCTCAGCCGGTTAAGCGTCCGACTTCAGCTCAGGTCATGATCTCACATGATCTCGAGCCCCATGTCAAGCTCTGTGCTGACAGCTCAGAGCCTGGAGCCTGCTTCAGATGTTTGTCTCCCTCTCTCTCTCTGCCCCTCCCCTGTTTGAGCGCACAATCTCTCTCTCTCTCTCAAAAATAATAAATATTTAAAAACTTAGGGGCGCCTGGGTGGCGCAGCCGGTTGAGCGTCCGACTTCAGCCAGGTCACGATCTCGCGGTCGGTGAGTTCGAGCCCCGCGTCAGGCTCTGGGCTGATGGCTCGGAGCCTGGAGCCTGTTTCCGATTCTGTGTCTCCCTCTCTCTCTCTGCCCCTCCCCCGTTCATGCTCTGTCTCTCTCTGTCCCAAAAATAAATAAATGTTGAAAAAAAATTAAAAAAAAAAAAACTTAAAAAAAATCTATACACTTGTGAAAAAATTATTATCGGGGTGCCTGGGTGGTTCAGTTGATTAAGAGTCTGACTCTTGGTTTATTGGTTTCAGCTGAAGTCATGATCTCATGGTTCCTGAGTCAAGCCCCCTGTAGGGCTCTGTGCTGACAGCACAGAGCCTGCTTGGAATTCTCCCTCTCTCTCTGTCCCTCCCCCACTCTCTCTGTCTCTCTGTCTCTCTCAAACAAAAAAGATTATCTATTTTTCATTATGCATCTGATATTTCTAGATCACAGATTTAGGAAAGAAGAAATATGCCTTTCTCATTTCCATATGTATAAAAAAGCCCTCCAGCATGGATGCACTCTATATTACAAATGAATCAAGTATGTTAGCTATTGTTACCCTGAGTTCCATAACTATGAGAATTTGTAAACTCTAACTTCCTTGCTTAAAAAAAAACAGATTGCTACTGGCTGACAGAAGTTTGACAGGTTAAAGAAAAAAAAAGCCCTATTTACACATTTTGTTTTTAAATTCAGAAGCATTTATAAAGCATTACAGCCAAGGATGCCTCAATAATTTAAAAGAGTTTTTCCAAAGGAGGTCTTTATGAAGGTGCATTAGCATGTGCAAATTAAGATTCCCCATATACTATGGAATAAAAGCAAGCATTTAGAGATAGCCCAAAGGCTAATTAAATACATATCTTCATGTGGGCTTCAGTAGATGGTAAGGCATTTAACAATGCTCCCTTGCTTATTGCTTTCTCTGTATGAGAATGGTTCTTGTCTTTCATTTTGCTACTACCAGATCTTAGGTAAAACAACTATCACCTAAAACAGTTCTTTAGAAAACGGTTTTCTGCCACATGGAGAGTTAGTGTCATTCTAGTTAATGTATCTGGGAGATATTTTCCTTATCCTGTAGATTATTCTTAAATAAATCAATAACATGAGGTTTTAATGACTCAAACCCCAAACAAAATAAAGATCCAGAAAGCCAGTTGTTAGTGTATGTAGGCCATTGTGTTTTATGTGTGACAACAGTAAGGACATGTGGAAAGATTTAGGAAGCCTGTCCTCACTGCACTATGGAAGCTGCAGCTGTGGTATGGCCCCCTGTCCCAGCACCAGTACCACATGCTCTTGCACACTAGGTGTAATTATTTACATGGTTGAATAAATGCCCTTTCAATCAGAACCTGTGAGTTAACATGATTCTGTCATCAGTAACCTCCTCCATACTTCCACTGCCCCCCCCCAAAAAAAAAACCTGAGGAAAATAAATGTAAATTGATTCAATAAAAACTCTTCCTTCACTAATATGCAAATTAAGAGAGAGCCATTTGATTCAGAGTGAAAATTGATACACAAAGATAATAGACATATAGTCACAGAGGCTTCTCAGAAGACAGAATTTGATGTATTGTGATTGTTCAGCCTTTTTTTTCTCTCCAGGAGGTCATCCCCTCCCCATTGTATACTCCTTTTCATTAATGTAGCCATGAAAACAAATGCACTGCTCTTTTTTTCCCTGATTGGTCTAGACTTTCTGTATCAGACCTGTTAATGGCACCAATAATACTCATTTCCCATCATATCTTCAGGTTGAATGTAAATGCATTGATAATATTTATAGTACAAGAACAAGGCAGGGGTATTACCACTTATTATATGAACAAAAATACATAAGAATGAACCAAAGAATGTATCAATATGTAGTAAACCATTTGCTGCATTTGTCTCTAATTCCCTATTCTACAATTGAGGAGTTCAAGAGAAATAAGGTTGTGTTTTGGCTGAAATTACACAAACAGTATGAATAAAATAAGGAATGATTACTGGACCAAAGAATTCTTTAACAATCTCCATTCTCCCTTCAAACCCCAGCTCAGCCGTTTCTTTTTCTTCCAAACACTATTACTGATCTCCACAGGATGAACAGGTTGCTCCTTCTTTGTTCTCTCACATTACCTTAGGTGTGCACTCAGCATATGATATCGACATCTGGTATTAATGCATCTCTCCCTTACACTAAACTGTAAGATTTTTGATGACAGGAACAAAGTTATATTCATCTGTACATCCACAGCATCTAGTTCAATGCCTGCAATGAAATCAATTCTCAGCAAAAGCTGTTGAATTAGATGGAATTATTTTAAACAGCCAACTCTCACAGTGCATTTATATGTGATTGATATACCCCAAAATATTTACTCATAACTTTCTGGAATATATTATGGAAAGTGACATATAGCATTAATGACTTTTTTTAGAGGCTAAATCTTGGCCAGCTTGAGGTGCAAGACATTAGTTCATTTTGTGCAAAATAAGCACTTTGAATACTATGGTTTTACTTTCAACGATTTTATAGGGATTAATATAATAACTGACCATCAGTGATGAGCCTCCCTAAAACCAGGCAAGAGGATGAGTGATAATTAATCCATACCAAGACATCCTCAGGGTTGCCAAGAGTTGTGAAAAATCATTTATTTTCTGGTTTTCTTTTAAATACTTACCATCTTATACCAAGAATAGTTTGCTATCAAGACTAGATGATTAAGGGTGAATCTACTGAGATGATGTCTATAATTAACCCAGAAAATAGTCCCAGATCCTCAATTTTCTCCTGCCTGGTCATCACTGATGTTTAACTCCCCTCTTTAGAAAGGGAGGAACCATCTCCCCCAAAAAGGCATCAACATATTTCAGAGAAGATAGAATTGCATCTCCATTCTTCTTCATGTCTTTTATTTTCTGTGAAAATCCATCCAGAGTCATCTGACAAAGCTGCCCTTCATGCTGACATAGACCACTTCCCTCAAGTCAGGGCCATATGGACAATTGAAATTTAATTTCTGGCACCCCCTGAGTATCAGTGCGTGTAAATATGCCTGGACTTGTTTCAGGAAGGACAACTCACATCAGTTATCATTTCATATCTTTTAATATTTATATTTGAAAAAAACACACATTTTATACTGGTCATGGCCAAAACAGCATGAATTATATCCCATCTAAGCAAAACTATCTGAGGATTCTAAGATAAGGTAAAAGTGGCTCTTTTACATTTCAGTGGACCAGAAACAAGAATATGCTTCATTAAGATAAAATCACAAGTGGGGCACCTGGGTGGCTCAGTTGGTTAAGCACCTCACTTCAGCTCAGGTTATGATCTCTCAGTCTGTGAGATCGAGCCCCACATCAGCTGTGCTGACAGCTTGGAGCCCAGAGCCTGCTTCAGATTCTGTTCTTCCTCTCTCTGCCCCTCCCCTGCTTGCATTCTGTCTCTCTCTCAAAAAATAAATACACATTAAAAAAAATTTTTAAATGATAGATCACAAGCTGTTTGAGGGTAGGGGACATTTCATTATTTGTCTCTACCTTACGTAGCTCCTTTCATGATATTGAGGATATACACTGTTCAAAATAAATATTTGCTCATTTATTAAGTATCAGATTCGTTATTACAGACAGAAAGCCACAGTGTGAGGTTCTTCCACCCACAGCTCTTATTTATTTATTATTCCTTCTTCATTTCTAGAATTGCTCCTGGGACATATGCATGATCACACTCCCTTGTGTTCCTAGGTGGCCTCAAGTTGCCTGCCACACTTCTGATCACACACTCTGTGTGAAATCATACAGCCTCTTAATGTGACAGCTCCAGGGGCTGAGATGAAGCCAGGAAAAAGGCATGGTTTTGTCAGTCAAATAGCTCTGAAAACCCTGATTTCTCTAAAGGTTGTGATTTTTCTGGGATCCCTCAGATTTCTCTGATGTGATTTTTCTAGAATTCTTCTATTTTGGAAGCAGTGGAGTCTACAGAACACATTTATCTGAGACCTGGAAGCTCAAGGTTTTATTGTTTGTTTCTGCATTTGCATTATCATGGCATTTCAATTAAGGACCTTTAATAAGACCCTGAATATTTCACTTTGTGATTTGGAGGATAAATAAAATCATACATCTTAAGTTCTTAATTCTATATAAACAAAAGAGCTAGAACCTATGATAATATGGCTCATAGTTATATGGCTTTAGGGCACTGCCACTGAACCTATATAACTACATATGGTCAAGAAACTTAAAAAGTGGTGAGCATTGTTAGCCCTTCAGAACCTAAAACACAAGACCCCATTTTGCAAAATTTCAAGTATTCTAACTATAATACTGAAATCACTCATGACTTGGCAAATATTTCTCCATCCCTGAGTCAACACTTAAGGAAACAGAAAATGTCTGTCATCAATGTCTCTTCTTTGTGTGTGTGTGTGTGTGTGTGTGTGTGTGTGTGTGTGTGTGTATCTTATTGGGCATCAAAATGGAGTATTGTTTTACCCTGATTATGCCTGTACACTCACAAAGCAAAATTACTTTCTGCATGATGGCTTCACAAAATGTCTATCTAGAGCACATATGTTAATAGCACTAAGTATTGGACTATTAACTGACATTTGAATACGACTTTTGTAGAAACTTATCATCCTTAAACCCATGAACACCTATGGCCTCAGAAATTTCAGGCTAGTGGGAAACCCTTTAAAATTTGGAAAGATGTAGAGCCCCTTCATTTATTACTTATCAGAAAAAGTCATTGGTCAACCATTAACACCTATCATTTCTCCCTCACCCCATGGACTCCAGCAATCTGACTATGACCTCTGCTAGAAGAAAAATAACTAAATCAAGGAATGACAACATTTGGGGAACAATGCTATCATTTAAAAAGGATTTGTTGGTTTTATTTAAATGTGCATATTACTTAAAGAAAAAAAATGGTATTTACTCTTTCACGTGTGACTTCCAGCTGATTCCTGCATGTGGCTATGAGTCTTAGTCTGAATCTAGTGTAAATCACTCAGTGACAGAAATATTTTCTTTGTTTCTCCATTTATTCACACCTGGTTGTAAAATATTTCCCAGTTGCAGTTCCATTCATCTTCACCCCAGCAGGGTGTCTGCGCTTTAGTGATCCCGCTAGGTTTGCTCCACTTTGCCAAAGGCTTCAGGACAAAAGTTGCCATGCTTGTGATGGCTTATAGCAGATGAGGGACCTTATTTGAAAGGAGATGCACCCTGGAGGCAGTCAGTATAGGATTCCCAGTAAAACTCAGTCTCTGAAGAGATAAGTTAAACAAGACCATATTGGAATGAAACCTGCAATGTCTAAGAGGCACGGCCCTGTGCCATGTTTCATCCCACCCCACCCTATTCTGTTACCCTATTGCTTCCTTTGAGGGTCCATTCTCCACTGGCTTGCTCAACATTGCCCTGCTCTTGCGTGTTCTCAGACCAACCACCCAGCTCTGCTATTCCTGCGTCTTTCTTCATGCCTTGGTTTCCAGGTAGCCTACTGGCTGTATATATCCATGCTGTCTTCTGGGGCTCTCGCATGTGAAAGAATGAAGATACTTTCCTTGCCATAGTAAGTTCAGAAACTGTTAGCAAAAGAACCTGGATATTGATTCTTGCCTTTAAGGCCCAGTTCAAATGAATCTCCTCTGTCTTTTCAGAGCTCTGGCCCATCCTTCTGGTGTGGGACCTGTATTATGGTTATAGTGTGTTGATTCCTTATCCCTTTAGACTCCTATCTTCTTCAGATAGGACTTTGACCTTCGGATATTTAATGCTTAAAATGATGCAGAATATGTGGTAGGTGCTCAAGAAGTTATTTCAAAGTGCATTAGCCCTCCTGGGTCATATCATTAAATAGTGTTCACCCAGGTCTGTGGCTTTATCTCTTTCCATAACTGCAAGCCAAGGGCTTTAAGGGATTGGGGAAACTTGACAGTCGGCTGGAATGGTAGAGACCAGGTCAGACTTTTTTATCCCTGTAGGTTTGGAATAGAAAACATTGGTGGATGGGCACCTGGGTGGCTCATTTGGTCATCAGACTCTTGGTTTTGGCTCAGGTCATGAACTTGTGGTTCATGAATTCAAGCTCTGCATGGGGCTTCATACTAACAATGCAGGGGGCCTGCTTGGGATTCTTTCTCCCTTTTTCTCTGCCCCTCCCCTGCATGCATTCTCTCTCTCTCTCTCTCTCTCTCTCTCTCTCTCTCTCTCTCTCTCTGTCTCAAAAATAAATAAACTTGGGGGAAAAAAGAAAGCATTAGCAGAGCTGAAATGCTTTAAAAAGGACAATTGGGCTTAATCAGATAAAATAGAAATTACCACATACTACAAAATTTCAAATGGTAAATGATGTATTTTTTCTGGTTTAAAAAATTAGAAAAAACGAACAAACAAAAAACCTGATCGTTCTTTCTAGCCTATGTTTTATTCGCTGTGCCTGCCTTTTCTGGCTCTGACCAGAAGAATGCTCTGTCAAAGGTGTTTCGGGTCAGCTTGCTTTTTCCCAGCACATAAAAGTCTCCATGGGGTCCTGTGTCGGGAGTTTATCCTCACTCACAGTCAGGGTAACAGGAGGGGAAAAAGAAGACCTACCAGCTACTTCCATTTGAAGGACAGAGAAAATGTACATTGAAAGATGAATTCTATTCTGGACCTTATTTCATTACCACCTCCTGCCAATTATGTGGTGGGAAAAAGGATGATGTTTCATAGAATTTAATAGATTTCTGAGCTAGAAGGCACCTCAGAAATCACCCAACACAATTCCCTTATTTTATAAATGAGGAAACTGAGGTTAGGAGAGGTTAAGTGACATGTGCAGGAGGTAGTAAATGGCAGAGCAGGGCTGGAATCCAATTTTCCTAACTACCAGTCAGCCCTCCTTCCTGCTGCCTCCATGCAGCCCAGAGAAGCACATAGCTCCATGTGGTTCCTGTCCCCTTCACCCTGCTCTCCTTTGCTCCCCTAGGTGTCTTCTCACTATTTGGGGACTCATAACTCCCCCGAGTCTTTCTGCATCTTTCAAATTCACTTTCAGAAAAGTGACTCACACTGTCTTTTTATGTGACTATTAAGCCTTAATATTAGGGCATTTTTAAACAAAGCTTATAAAGATTTTGAAATATAAGAATAAATAAAGAATAAGGATTCTGTATAATATCAGAGTCCAGTTAGCCTTAGTTGATGTGACATCTTTCAAAAATGAAAGTGATATCTACACAAAGCTAGAAGAAAAAAAACAGGAAGGTAAACTCTAACATCTAAGTTTCCTTTTCCCACAGTCACTCAATTAACAGATTTTATCTTCATCTCTACAAAATATGATATGCTTTACGCCTAAACCAGCATAGTTAGTTGGATGGGTGGATGGATGGATGGACAGACCATCCGACCGACAGATAAGTAGATCGGTAGTAGATAAAATTTTTGACAGAAGAGTTTAGCCTATACAAGTATGTTTTCCATTTAAAAATATAATAGATTTTTTTTCAAAATCACTATAAATATAGATATATATCCATCTCACTTTTTAAATAGCTGCATGTTGTTCAATTGTGTGGATGACCAATAATTAAGTTAGTCCCCAAATTTTTTCCAGGTTTTCCGTTATAGGTAGAAGAATCATGTCTGTATGTCTGTGCATGCACACACATGCATATGCACACACACTTTTGCAAGCCGAACTTTAATAGTGGAGTTTTTGTATTAAAGGATATGAGCACTTGAAAATATGACATTTTGAAATAGGGATTGAAATGTCTAAAGAAAAAGAAAACTTCAAGTGAGATAAAGAAATCTTTTATTATAGCTTTTTTAGTCATCTCTCCAAGGCCCCCAGAAAAGAGGCCAAAGAGTGAGAAGCAGGATTCCCAGCATAGCAGCCTTTAGTATCAAGAGGAGGGTGAAGGTTCAGAGTCCAGAGACCTGATCATAGATTGGGGGCAAAAATTAATTAGGATTCTAAAGAATTTGTTTCAAAATGGCTACTTAGGGTTTATATGACACATTTTGCAAAGAGGCTCAACCACTCACACACTGTGGGACATAAAATGGGCCTCCGTCTATGCAAATTTCTTCTTCGTCCAAGCAAGCCTTCACTGCCTGGTGCGGCCACCACAGACCTCTCTCTGTGCAGCGATGATGCTTCACCAGACAAACTAAGGCTCCTAGCAGGAAACCGGGTAGCATTTCTTAAAGGTTCCAAGATGGAGACTGTGGGGTTGTTATCTACTTGCTTTTTAAAAGGATACAGGCTCTCCTCACTCTTCTTCTCTTACTCGTTTATTAGTAAGTAGTGCAGCCCCAGCCAGCGAAGAGCAGCAGCCAAACTCTGATCAATAATGTATCCGTCTGTATCTGAATCAAAGGCACGCTGGTAAGGAAAGCATAGAGTACGTTCAATCATAATGCACACCAGCAGGAGCCAGACAGCTGAGAGGGGCCTGAGTTAGAGCACAGAGAAGAGAGAAGCTGGGCAGGGGGTGGAAGGCTGGGGAGAGAGACCCAATTGTTAAAAACAATACAGTCCTTATTTTGAAAGGTTGACATTTCAAAGGACAAAGGAGGCTCAGAGCTTTGGGAAATCAGAATCACAAATCTCTCTCTCTCCTCTCTCTTTCTCTCTCTATATATGTATCTATATCTGCCTCGGAAGTGCAGGGGTCAAATGAAGCAAAAGTCCTGGGCAGTTTTTTGGATAATTCAAACAGAATCTCTGCATCACCTGAAATTTTCCAATGTCTCTTTAGCCTCTGTTTTCTGGATAATGCATCAGGCCTCTAACTGAGAGTCAAGGATTCAGAGTTCACATACTGAGTCCCATAATTTGAACCTATAAACCATGCAGCATATCTCCCAAGCCATTGCATCTGAGCCATACTTTTACCACTTTCTGTACAAAGAAAAAAAGTTTGGGTTCAAATGTTGGAAATAGAAATAGAAATGTGAGAGCTGGGAGAAATCTTATAGGTCATTTAGCCCAAAACTCTAATTTTGTAGATATAGAAACTAAGCCTTCAGAAGCAGCTACTTTAACTAACATCACATAATTAGGACTAGATCTCAGACCTCTTTGATTACCACCTCAGCCATCCTGCTTACTGCTCTATGACCAGGCGATGTATTCAGCATTTCTTTTTTGTTCATGGGAGAAAACAGGCAACCAATGTTTCATTATTGCCTGGAAAAAAAAAAAAAGATGTATTTACATCTTTCTACAAGTGGATTAACATTCGGTAAAGAAAACAGTGAACTGAAATCTCTAAGATAATATGATTTCTCTTGTTCCACATACTTTGAAGTCTATCACTATTTCAGTAAATAGACTTTACTTGGAAAAAAAAAAACTGTGCTGGGAAGGGGGAACAGGATGAAGAGAAAAGATAAAGAGATACTTTATTCTGTGGTCAAATGTAAATTACTTTTGTATCACCACCACTTTTAATCTTTTATCGTGAATCTGAGCTATGTGGGGTTCTTCTATATCTGGGCTTAACATTTTCATATATACCCAAATGTCTCTGTGGTTTGTTTATTTATTGTCTGTTTCCATTTGAATGTAAGACCTAGAGGGCACACAGCATGCCTGTTGTTTATACTTATGTTATTTAAGGTCACACTAGCTGCTGTAAGGTAGGAGTTTATTTCTAGCTCACTTCAGGTCTAAAACCAGTGTTCTTATTCCTGTCTTCTACGTGAGGATTCTGCATCTTTCTTCTAATGATTTCACCACCTTCAATTTAACTTCCAAGGTCAGTGTGGTAGGTGAAAGATTGTGGAGAATCAGACGTGGCAGGAGCAGAGGTAACACTTTCTCTTATATTCCATTGGCTAGTCACAGTTCCAAACCTAACCACAAAGAAGGCTAGGAAATGTAGTCTAGTTGTGTTCCTAGAAGAAGACATGGGTTCAGGGATCAACCAGCATCTCTGCCACACTACTCTATAACCAGAGCCTAGAAAAGTGGTCAGCTCATAATATGTGTTCAAAAAATAACTGTTGAAGGAATTTTTAATGGATGAATAGTCTATCCTTCTAATTCTCTTACAATTCTATAGGTTAAGTAATTAAGTGTGAACTTCTTATCCAAATAGAAATGAGAATTCATTATGATTCCATTTTTAAAGAGGGTCTTATTACTTATCAGCTCATTTGATTTTTCTTTACTCTCTGAAATGAGCCTTACCTGAAAATAACTTGCTTTTCATGAAAATCCGTTTTTGCAAAAGTAAGGCTAATTGTATTTGTCTGATGTCCCTTCTCTCCTTCTCCAAATTCTCATAAAAGATTTGACCATATGGGAACAGTGTGGTGGAAAATCTCACCACCATGATGCAAGCAGATTACTCAAAAATCTATGTCCAGAGAATGTAGATTATCTGCATTTCACATGTGCAGTTTAGAGTATGATTATTATTTTATATTTTAAAATATAAGCTAGAAAACCTACTGAGCCTGTATAAATTGTATAAGAATCTATCCTAGTGTGTGAATATCCAGAGCAGGCCATTGGGCAAGCTTCTCTGATTCTTAACCAACCTCATGTGCAAAGTTTCTTCAGTTCTTCTACCTATGCTTTCTGACTACATATCAAACCTGATCCTTTGCTTTTTATCTTCAGCTGTGCCACAGAACAGCAGGTACATGTCGCCAGAATAACAACTGTGTAGCAGAACAGCTGCCTAGGGCCCTGGTTCCCTGTTTTCAACACCTTAAAGGCTCAGGGTTGTAGCTACAGCCTTTGAAATACATTTCTTTGCAAGCTTTGTATCCTCCTCTGACCTTGCCCTTTGCAAATCCCCTCATGTCAACAATGTAGGCTCAGGTCAGCTGGCAGGATTATACTTTTCTTTTTACTACAGGCTGCTGGAATAAGATAGATACAAGCTATTGATTTAAGGTAGTCACAGATCCATGGAGTAGTAAAAATTAGAAACTTGAGCAAGTGGCTGTCTCTAAACTTTCGTGTTCTCATCTGTATAATGGGTTGAGGGTAACTTTCTGTTGAGTTAGGGTTAGAAAATGGATATCAAGTGCCTGCTCTCCAAATGTTCAATTTTCTTCTCTTTACTCCACTCCACACTATCGGTTTTATCCTTCTCCAATTATTAGCATATAAATTTCTGTACTTCAAGCAACCTCTTCTGAAATCCATTCATTGTAATGCAAAATCCATTTGACTACCTTCCCTGTTCAAGCATTCTTCTTAATGCTTGAACTGGAACCATAGTGTCCAGAACAGTAACCTCTAGCCACATGTTGCTATTGAGAATGTGAAATGTGGCTATTCTAGATAAATATGTGCTTTCAGTATAAAACACACATGATATTTCATGAAGACTTCATAAACAAAAAGAATGTAAAGTATCTCAGTGTTTTGTATTAATATGTTTTGAAATGGTAACCCTTCAAATGCATTGGATTACATCTAAAATATTACTAATTTCATCAGATTATTTCTACTTTATAAACATGGCTCTTAAGAAATTTAAATTAACCATGGGCTTGCATTCCTGGCTTGCATTGTAATTCTTCTAGACAGCATTGCAGAAGTTTTCTCTGACCCAAATTCTATATTTCAAATTTCTCCTACAACAGAGCCCTCTCCTCTCAACCGTCATTCCTTCTTATAGCTCCCCCATTTTCAGGCAGATCAGTTTTTCCTTCTTGTCTAACATGTACAATATTAAGACTTTATTTATTTATTTATTTATTTATTTATTTATTTATTTATTTATTTATGAGAGCACAAGCAGGGAAGAAGAGCAGAAGGAGATGGAGTGAGAGAGAGAATATCTTAAGCAGGCTCTCCACTCAGTGCAGAGCCTGACACGGGGCTCAGTCCCATGACCCTGGGATCGTGACCTGAGCTGAAATCAAGAGTCGGATGCTCAACCGACTGAACCACCCAGGTGCCCCAAGTCCTCTTTTAAAGCAAGAGGATTGAAATACCATTTTAATGTTTCTAAAAGAGTGTGTATCTGTATCATGTATGATAAAAAAAAATTGTGGTTAAACAACCTGACCCCATAGCTACTTAGTTGGAAGAGATGGACTCTGAGTTCTTCTGACCTCTAAAAGTCTTATGAATAGGGATTTGGCAGAAGAGGTGGAAACATTTGGTTCTGGATTCAGATTACATAGATTCAAATCCTTGCACTGCATTAACATGAATCTGTAACCCTAGGTAAACCTCTTGAGCTCTTGGAGTTGGTTTTTGCAATAATAAATATGTCTTTGTAAAAGTTAGACTTAAATTATGTAAAATGTCTGACATATAATGAGTCTTTAATGAGTGGACCATGTATTATTTCACATGACAAATCATATTGCTAAATAATTCACTGGTACCACTGGGACTGGGACTATGGGCTGGGGTGGGCACTGGGGACATGTAAATTCCCCCAGTCTGTTATCCTCTATACCTTTTGTGCTTCAACTCCATCTATTTCTACTCATTTTTTGTGGGTCTAATTTTCAACAGATGCATATTAAAAATATCCATAATGATTTGAGGGTGATACCGAGATGTAAAGAACATTAAAGATATAATTCCTGAGGTTCAAAGAATACTTTTAGTCCATATTTTATTTCGAAGATTATATTTAATCACAGGAGGCAACTGGTTCCATAGTCTAAAATAAACAAATACATAAATAAATGAATAATAAATGACAAAATTTCACATTCTTCATACTCAGTGATATGAATGAATAGGTTGAGTTTCTCCAAAATTCGTATGGCTATAGTTCAAGAAACACCAAATAACTTCCAAACAGTAGGACAGAGATTAACAAAGAAAGGAAATATGAGAAAGGTTCTATTCCTCAAAGTGCTTTAGGAGTCATTTTTAGTAGGCTAAGGAGCTTTTATTTTAAATATAATACTCTAGGGGCGCCTGGGTGGCGCAGTCGGTTGAGCGTCCGACTTCAGCCAGGTCACGATCTCGCGGTCCGTGAGTTCGAGCCCGCGGCGGGCTCTGGGCTGATGGCTCAGAGCCTGGAGCCTGTTTCCGATTCTGTGTCTCCCTCTCTCTCTGCCCCTCCCCCGTTCATGCTCTGTCTCTCTCTCTCCCAAAAATAAATAAAACGTTGAAAAAAAATAAATATAATGCTCTACTTTTCAAGATTTCTGTATGTATCATAATTTGTGCTGACCCTTAGATGACAAAAGTAGACATGATAGAAACTAAGGCAAGACTCATGAGCGGCTCAAATAGGTCAAAGAAACCCCAGACCTGCCTTTTAGATCCTGGATTCATGATTGCCAATTGAGTTTTGGTGCCAAGGCCTCCATGAGGGGTTGCCATTGACTGATGATTTCCTAGCACAGGAAGGCCAGATTCCCTTAGGTTCTTTGATTCACCATCTATATTCTAACATTCAGTGCTTCTTTTCATGATTAACTGAGGCAAAGTAGGCTAATAGTAAAAGATAATGAGACCAGGTACATAATGTCAAATCTCCTAAGTTGGTCCTAATGTAATCCTGCTGAGATAAAATAGACTTGTGACCCAAAGAAAACAAATTCAATTGTGTGTGAACCATGAGAGTCCCTAGAGCTGGCACTGCATTTTGAAATCATAAACATATACACGTGTGCGTGTATATGTGTATATGTATATATGTGTGTATGTGTATATGTGTGTGTGTATTTTTTTTAATTACCACCAAAGCCTTCGGTGGGCTACTAACATTATCTTAGTCAAGTAGTAACTTGAGACAGTCAATAAACAGGTTGTAGGACAAACAGCATCTGCCTGAATACTTAACGAATCTTGCAGAGTGCAGCTTGTGCAGACCCTTCTGATGTTTGAATTCCTTACCTTGCTATCACCAAAAAGCGAGCTCCTGGGATTCCTCAAGACCAAGTTGAAATGGGACCTGTTTGTGAAGCTTGCTACTTTCCTGTCACACACTTAATTGTTCACTCTCTTCCCCATCAGCTACCATAGCACTCTGTTTGTTTGGTTTTGCAAGTGCTTCAAGAAAATATTTGCTCATTTGTCTTTGTACCCACTATATCATACACAGTGCCTAGAGCAGGGTAGACATGCACATAGTGTTTTGCTTTTTTCTTTTCTCTTTTTAAAATTTTATTTAAACTCTAATTAGTTAACATAGAGTGCAATATTGGTTTCAGGAGCAGAATTCAGTGATTCTTTACTTACTTGTAACACTCAGTGCTCATCTTAAGGGGACTCCATAATACTCATTATCCATTTAGCCCATCCCCCACCCATCTCCCTAGATCAGCCCTGTTTGTTTTCTATCTTTAGAGTGTTTCATGGTTTCCCTCTCTCTTTTTTTTTCCTTTCCATATGTTCATATGTTTTGTTTCTTAAATCCCACATGTGAGTGAAATCATATGGTATTTGTCTTTCTCTGACTGACTTATTCACTTAACATAATACTCTTTAGCTCCATCCACATAGTTGCAAGAGGCAAGATTTCATCTTTTTTTTTTCCTTAAAGTTTGTTTATTTATTTTGAGAGAGTGTGTGTGTGGGCCAAGGAGGGACAGAGAGAGAGGGAGAGGGAGAATCCCAAGCAGGCTTGATGTTCTCAGCACAGAGCTCGATATGTGGCTCAGTCTCATGAACCATTAGGTCATGACCAGAGAGCCAAAATCAAGAGTTGTTTACTCAACCAACTGATCCATCCAGATGCCCCAAGATTTCATTCTTTCAGATAGCTGAATGATATTCCATTGTATATATATACCACATCTTTTTTTTAATGTTTATTCATTTTTGAGAGACAGAGACAGAACATGAGTGGGGGAGGGGTAGAGAAAGAGGGAGACACAGAATGTGAAGCAGGCTCCAGGCTCTGAGCTGTCAACCCAGAGCCTGAAGCAGGGCTCAAACCCATGAACCATGAGATCATGACCTGAGCCGAAGTCAGATGCTCAGCCAACTGAGCCACCCAGGTGTCCCCATGTCTTCTTTATCCATTCATCAGTCAGTGGACATTTTGACTCTTTCCATAGTTTGGCTATTATTGATAATGTTGCTATTAACAGTGGGATACATGTTTGCATTTGAATCTGTATTTTTGTATCCGTTTGTATCCATTTTCTGGATCTTAGGGTAGTTCTATTTTTACTTTTTTGAGGAACCTCCCTACTCTTTTCCAGATTGACTGCACCAGTTTGCATTCCCACCAATAGTGCAAGACAGTTCTTTCTCTACATCCTCGCCAAGACCTACAGTTTCTTGTGTTGTTAATTTTAGCCATTCTGACAGATGTCAGGTGGTATCTCGTGATGATTTTGATTCATATTTCCCTGCTGTTTTCATGTCTGTTGGCCATATAGGTCTTCTTTGGAAAAATGTCTACTCATGTCTTCTGCTCATTTTTTAACTGGGTTATTTGTTTTTTGGGTGTTGAATTTGATAAGTCCTTTATAGATTTTACATGCTAATCCTTTATCAGCTTTATCAGGTATGTCATTTGCAAATGTCTTCTCCCATTCCATAGGCTGCCATTTAGTTTTGTTGATTGTTTCCTTCACTGTACAGAAGCTTTTTATCTTGACGAGGCCTCAATGGTTAATTTTTGCTTCAGTTTTCCTTGCCTCCAGCAATATGTATAGCAAGAAGTTGCTATGGCTGAGGTCAAAGAGGTTGCTGCCTGTGTTCTCCTCTAGAAATTTGATGGTTTCCTGTCCCACATTTAGGTCTTTCATTAATTTTGAATTTATTTATTTGTGTGTGTGTGTGTGTGTGTGTGTGTGTATGATAAAAGAAAGTGGTCCAGTTTCATTCTCCTGCATGTCACTGTCCAGTTTTCCTAACACCATTTCTTGGAAAGACTATCTTTTTTCCATCGTATATTCATTCCTGCTTTGTCAAAGATAAGTTGATTACATGGTTGTGGATCCATTTCTCAACGTTCTGTTCTGTTCCATTGATCTATGTGCCTGTTTTTGTGCCAGTACCATACTGTCTCGATGACTACAACTTTTTTTAATGTTTATTCATTTATTTTGAGAGAGAGAGAGAGAGAGAGAGAGAGAGAGAGAGAGAGAGAGAAAATCCCAAGCAGGCTCTGTGCCACCAGTTCAGAGCCTGACTGACTACAGCTTTGTAACTCAACTTGAAGTCCAGAATTGTGATGCCTCCAGCTTTGCTTTTCTTTTTCAGAACTACTTTGGCTATTTGGAGTCTTTTGTGGTTCCATACAAGTTTTAGGATTGTTTCTTCTAGCAATCAATTGTTTGCTGATGTTATTTTGATAAGGATTGAATTAAATGTATACATTGCTTTGGTTAATATAGACATTTTAACAATATTTGTTCTTCTAATCCGTGAGCATGGAATGTTTTCCCATTTATTTGTGTCTTCTTCAATTTCTTTCATAAGTGTTCTATCGTTTTCAGAGTACATATCTTTTACCTCTTTGTTAAGGTTTACTCCTAGGTATCTTATGGCTTTTGCTATAATTTTAAATGAGACCGATTCCTTGATTTCTCCTTCTGCTGCTTCATTATTGGTGTATAGAAATGCGACTGATTTCTGTACATTGATTTTATATCCTCTGATTTTGCTGAATTCATGTATTAGTTCTAGCATTTTTTTTTGTGGAGTCTTTGGATTTTCTACATAAAGGATCATGTCATATGCCAGTAGTTAAAGTTGTACTTCTTTCTTGCCAATTTGTATGCCTTTCATTCCTTTTTGTTGTCTGATTGTTGAGGCTAGGACTTTCAGTACTATGTTGAACAACAGTGATGAGAGTGGGCATCTCTGTCGTGTTCCTGACCTTAGTGGGGAAGCTCTCTGTTTTCCCCCACTGACGATGATATCAGCTGTGGGCCTTTCATATATGACCTTTTTGATGTTGAGGTATGTTCCATCTATACCTACTTTGTTGATGGTTTTTATCAAGAATAGATGTTGTATTTTGTTTAAAAAATTTTTTTTCAACGTTTATTTATTTTTGGGACAGAGAGAGACAGAGCATGAACGGGGGAGGGGCAGAGAGAGAGGGAGACACAGAATCGGAAACAGGCTCCAGGCTCTGAGCCATCAGCCCAGAGCCCGATGCGGGGCTTGAACTCACAGACCGTGAGATCGTGACCTGGCTGAAGTCGGACGCTTAACCGACTGTGCCACCCAGGCACCCCTAGATGTTGTATTTTGTCCACTGCTTTTTCTGCATCTATTAAGAGGACCATATGGTTCTTATCCTTTCTTTTGTTAATGTGGTATATCACTTTGATTAGTTTGACATGCACACTGTTTTTGGAAAGGCATGTTCCTTTTCTGAAAAGCTAAGGCTGATATGATTGGGTCAATCAATGGACAAAATGATCTAATTCCTCCTACAGAATGGTGTTTTAAAATGTATTTACAGAAAAGTATAAATGACCTTAAGAAATTTCAAGTTGTCTTTAGTTGCCTTGGCAGAATGGTACTTGATAAGAGAGAAACATGTTGTCCAGTGAATTATTTTTTTCCTACAATTTGCAGTAAGCAGAACTGCCGTTTTGACTTCATCTTAACTGAAATGAAGATGAACTATCTTTCATTGGTCCCTATTAGGTTCCCTGGAGAAAACTGATATCCTTTTCAGTTGCAGAATACAGAGTAAAAGCATTTTATTTTTATTTTTTCCATGTTTATTGATTTTTGAGAGAGAGAAAGAGAGAGACACAGCATGGCAGAGTGAGAGGGAGACACAGAATCTGAATCAGGCTCCAGGCTCTGAGCTGTTAGCACAGAGCCTGAACCAGGGCTCAAACTCACAGACAACAAGATCATGACCTGAGTCGAAGTCGGACGCTTAACTGACTGAGCCACCCAGCACCCCCAGAGTAAAGGCATTTTAAATGATTCATGAGTGTAGCTATTTCCATGCATGTTTATTTAAAAATTTTTCTTTACTACTGCTGCTTTTTCGTTACCTTTAAAATGTTTGATTAATTCTAATGTTACTTTGAGAATTCTTCTTCTTTCTAAATCTTTATCATTTTATTACTTTAAGTGCCTTCAGTACAGGGCTCAGTTGTTGCCATCTATCTGATGTATTTTCAGGAAAATAGGGAAGGACTCTGTAATCCTCCTTTTATTTTCCCAAGTATCTCACTGTTGTTTGAAATTGTAAAACTAGATATCCATTCCCTTGGCTTAAGACTTGGGTCCCTTGTTGATGAGGGTGTGGAGAAAAAGGAACCATCTTACACTGTTGATGCAAATGTAAACTGGTGCAGCCACTTTGGAAAACAGTATGGAGGTTCCCTAAAAAGTTAAAAATAGAGCTACTCTATGATCTAACAATCATACTACTGGGTTACCAAAGAATACAAAAAGGCTAATTCAAAGGGATACATGCACCCCTATGTTTATAGCAGCATTATTTACAATAGCCAAGATATGGAAGCAGCCCAGTGTCCATCAATTGATGAATGGATAAAGATGTGATATATATACACAATGGACCACTATTCAGTCATAAAAAATAATGAAATCTTGCCATGTGCAATGACATGGATGGAACTAGAGATTATAATACTAAGTGAAATAAGTTAGAGGAAGATAAATACCATATGATTTCACTTATATGTGGAATTTAAGAAACAAAACAGAGGAGCAAAAGGGAAAAGAAGAGAGAGAGATTCAGAGAGAGAGAGAGAGAGAGAGAGAGGGAGAGAGAGAGAAACCAAGAAACAGACTCTTACCTATAGAGAACAGACTGATGGCTATCAGAAGGGAGGTGGGTAAGATCAATAAAATAGATGATGGGGATTAAGGAGTGCACTTGTGATGATCACCAGGTGTTGTATAGAATTGTTGAATTACTATACTATATGTCTGAAACTAATGTAACACTGTATGTTACCTAGAATTAAAATAAACATTAAAAAAACAACCTGGGCCCTTATTAAAATATAATATTTTATGATAAAACATTTTCTTTCCTTAAATCTATATGATCCAAAATGCCATTTTATAGCATTTATCTTATTCACTTTCTATTATACTTATTTATATATTCCTCTTATGTCCCTACTAGTTTATGGGCTTCTTGAAGTCAAGGGTTAATTCTTCATCTTTCTATGTTCTACTTTTCTCAGATAAATCTTCTCAGGTGGATTAAATGTTGGTTATAAGAGATGACATACATAAACTTATTATAAAGTCAGATTAAGTTACCAATTATTTGGCCAAAAATCAGAATTCCATAAAGCTGGAGAAATTGCAACCTATTGAACATATCTTCACCTGAATAGATGACACCTTCAGCTGTGTGTCACTTGGCTTCATGAGGGCTTACATAGTAATCATGAGAACTGACACAAATAATCTTTTTTTTGCTAAGGCTTCCATTGTTCAAAGTTGGACATTCCCATATCTTATGCCAGACAAGTGGGAGTAGAATCATATCTTCATGGGGGAGGAAAGTTGTGTGGATGCCTAGGCAAACTAAGCTCTCATTCATCTCTGCCTCCAGATCTATAACCTCTCAGAAAGCCCATTTACCTGCAGCAGGACAATTTTTCAGTCGTCATTCCATAGCTGTCATTTTATTAAAAATTGTTGATACACATAGGAAGGACTGGGAAAGAGGAAGTGGAATTAGTCCATAAAGTCAGTGTTCTTATTCACACAAAGAAGAAAACAGATGAATCTCAGTGAGCTCAAATAACATACTTTTGGATTACACAGCAAGTAAATGAAAGAACCAGGTTCTTTAACCCTATCTGGTCTAGCTGCAAAACATGGGAATTTTCCAATACATCATGCCTTTTCATCACTCATGGGTCTAATAATGGAAATAACCTATTCAGTGCTTTTCATATTAAAAAAAAAGATTTTCAACATATTTTCCTTTCTACTTTCTATTTATACTTAGTCTGACTGTTTCTTTCCCATTTGGTTGATTTTTTTTTAATCCTGGCCTTTTGTTTTCCTTTCCCCCCTCCTCCTGCTCACTCATCTCTTCCTTCTTCCTCATTCTTTATTTCTTTTCCACTCTCTCTTTTCCAATTCCATTAATGAAAGTAGATAATAACTTGTGAATTCAAGTGGAACTTCATTTCTGAAACTGCACACTCATGCTGGAACCCATTAAGCTCGATAGCGAGAAATGAGAGAAATCATAATTATCAGGCCACTAAAATACATGAAACATAAAATTTGTCAGGGAAAGTAATTGAAATTATTGGAGCAGTTGGGCCTGGTGCTGAGCAGACCCTCAGTGATAATGGAAAGGTTACGGGTGATGTTTAGCAATGCTGATGAGGTCCAAGGTGACTCTACTTTACCATAGTCAGCAAATTTATGCTCAGCTTATATTGTTTTACTAATCCATCTCTGGAAATTTGGAGAACAGTGGGGTTCACGGAGCCCCTTCAACTGTCCAACAAAACAGGTACAGAGGACTTGTTCTTTTCTTCACCTTGTTAATGAGTTTTTCCCTTACTTTTCTCATTCTGTTGTCTTTTCTTTCCTTGAAATTCATCTTCTCATTTCACTTCTTCCTCTTATTCTTACTTCTTTTAGGTTTTTTCTCCATCCTTCCCCATTCTGAGTGCTACTTTTTTCTTTAATCCCATCTAAAATTATTTGACAATTTGTTTGGTATGTAAACTGTATTCTTCACCAATGGCAACTCTATAACCTAGGATAAGATTATTTTCTTTCCCTTGACCAAGACTGCCTGCCACTGAGATTAAAGCACAGCCCAAATCTGCACATACAGATGTTCCTGCTGGTATTATTACTAAGCAAATGCTGTTACTACACATCTTCTGCTGATGTTATCTGAGCAGATATTAATATTCAGGAAAGAGAAAGAGAATGATTCTCCTACTACCAACCTTAAAATTCTACACTGTGTCTCTGATCTCAGCAACGTAAGAATTTTAAGTAGTCAGGGATATTTATATTCTATGATTATGGTATAAGGACTGAGACACAGAAAATATCATCCAGGAGGGGGTACAAGTTCATGTGAGGTAAATCAATATATTCAGACCATGAGAATAAGACATTTAAAAATTTTTATTTATTTATTTTGAGGGGGAGAGGGGCAGGGGGTGGGGGCAGAGAGAGAATCCCAAGCAGGCTCCATGCTGTCAGCACAGAGCCTGATGAGGGGCTCGGTCTCACGACTGTGAGATCATGATCTGAGCCAAAATCAAGAGTCAGATGCTCAACTGACTGAGCCCCCCAGGCACCCTGAGAGAGAGTAAGATATTTTTGACAAAGGTACCTGAATAATACTGGAAAATGTTTAAGAGAGTCATGATAGTTGATAATAGTTATAGGCTGGATAAGTGTACATGTATATAAATACGCATGATATTAATTGGTTGCCTCATAACTTTGTCCCATATCTCCTTTATGGAAATTTTATATTTACATCACATTTTAATACTTTCAAAACTGTCTTTGATCCATGCCTATTGAAAATATGGAAGCTATTATTAGTCCTATCCTACTGCTAAAGAAACTGAGACTCTAGAAGATTAAATGATATAGACACTGTCACTTGATTAGTGAGTGGCAGATATTATGTCTCTTATCCTTTTAGTCTATGTTCTTTCCATTGTGCCTTATGTCCATTTCTTCTAGTAGAAAATTTTTGATTTGGGTCTGAATGGTGTCTTGGTTATTTGAAAGTGTTCAGTGACCTCATTTGGACAACTTCTGTATCTGAGTATGTGGCTAGCCAAAACATAGCTACACTGGCATCAATGCTGACAACTCGCCAGTATCTAATCTTTCTCAGAGGAATGAATTCTAGTTCCAAAATCCCCCACCAAGTGGTAGCTCAGTCTCTGCTTAAACATTTTTACCAATGAGTGGCTTCAGGGCTAGTCTGTTCCATTGTTGGATAATTCTCTCTCTCTCTCTCTTTTTTTTTTTCTATTGAGACAAAAGCCATTGCCAATTCAATGGGATTCCAGCCTTTAGAACACTCCGAACAAATCACAGAGACAATTACTTACTTATAATATATGCCAGCTTTGGGTTCCAACACTGGAGATAATTTCTTCCTTCTTTTACAGTTGCAGCCTAGTCCGATTCCCTGTACTAGTAGTGGAGAGTAGTTGAGAGGCTCTGGGGTATGAAACCTGAATCTACCTTGCACTGTTCAATGTTATGTCATTTACTAATTTCTGTGTGCCTCAGATTTTCTTAGTGCAAAATGAGTATGATAATAGTATCACCATATTTGTCTTGGCCACGAATATACGACTTGATATATACGAAAAACTTGAAAGATGGTGTGGCACTTAGTAAGCAATAAATACAGATTAGCTATTATTATGGTAATGACAATATGTCAGGATATCTAGATCCCTCTCATGTGCCTCTTAGAATCTTCTTCTCCAGATTAAAACCCTAGGTTCGGTAGGTGGGTCATTCATTTGTTTATTCATCCGGAGTTGACTGGGTGACGTCCAAGGCCCAGGTATGTGGCTAGCTCTGGAGATGAGAGAGTGAGCAAACAATCCCAGATCTAAAGGAGATCACTGTCTGGGAGATGCAGATATTCACAGAGATAAATGTAACTCAGAGAGAAAAGGGCTGTGATTTGCATATGTACAAAATGAGAACACAGTGCATCTTTTCCCAGTTGAGCTGGTGGTAGGCTATAGGGGAAGACTTAGACTTTCTATAGCGGGAGCCCTTAATCAAGGCTTATAGGATAAGTTAGAGCTAGCTGGGAGACAAGGAGAGGGAGAAAAGAATGCCATTTTAAATAGGACATGTGCGGGTACAAAGGCATGGAGACAAGAGGCATTTGATAGGCACTGTAAGTGAGAGCCAGGCTCTTACAGGCTCCATTTGGCGGGGGGGGGGGGGGGGGGGGGGGGGGGGGGAAGGAAGGTTGACTTTTACCTTGATCTCTTCTTGGCAGCCTCATTACACTGGAATAAATTAAACTCTAAAGTCTTCTTTTACATGTACTGCTATTAAAGAGAGTTTGTTTGAACAATAAACAAAAAGCAGGGCTTTCAAGGCCCAGCATACAGGCTCAATCAGTAAGGATGCTGGGAAGAAATCAGGGCCTACAGGAGGGCGCAGAACACCTGATGGGAAAATTGGGGCATTGTTTCAAATTCCTTTGTGCACCGGATTCTTACATATGAAGCTCTGAAAAATAATCATATAAAATGGAAAGTTTTAAAGATTTCCTAATGATAACAATAAGAGAGAGAGAGAGATTCTGAAAAGCCAGGTGATTCATACCTTAGAGATTCTTAGAAAGAAATGGTCAATTACAAAAGAGTACACTAAAATTATTTTACTGCTCTCTGAATCCCTGTGGTTGTTATAGAACTTTAGGGATGAATATCTCCTGGGTGTCATGTAAGGACAATCTGTGATCACTTTTCTGGCATTTTCTCTGATTTCATGTCTATCACTGTACTCAGAAAAGTGTTTTTACTATTCCATTGAATAAAGAAAATTACTACATCTGTAACATTAATGGCTAAGAACTAAATAATAGGGCCCTGAAAATAAAGTTTTACTTTATAATGGGTCATAGGAATAAAAATAGACTGGACTCTATAAATCCTTTTGAGTCTCTGCAAAACATACATATAAACACCAACTATCACAGGGAAAAAAAAATAATTCCAAGCTCTAGGCATTCGATTGTCATCCAGTGTTCCCAGATTGCCAGGATGATGGTATTATTTCAAACCTGAAATCATCTAATGAGAGTACCTGCTACTCTGTTGTTTAATAGGGGGTTGCCATGTTTATTTTACTATTCCTGTAGAATACTTCA
Organism: Prionailurus viverrinus; assembly: GCF_022837055.1. Lineage (NCBI taxonomy): Eukaryota > Metazoa > Chordata > Mammalia > Carnivora > Felidae > Prionailurus > Prionailurus viverrinus. The sequence goes on from NC_062569.1 coordinate 96,235,948, forward strand.
TTTTGCCAGTGCAGTGAGGACCTGTGTCATGAATTACCTCAACTGTAGCTAATGGGTACCACATTTTGTATTGCCAGAGTATTTATAACAAGCATTTATATTTATGCACATATAAAGACATATTTGTATAAATAATGTCTATTGTTTAGTGCTAATAGTATATGTGCCTTACTCTAGAAACATCAGTAAAAAGGACACTTTCTGTTGCTGTAAGTAATACAAGAACAGAACTTACAGTTTTGTACAAGTTGTATAAGTAAAAGGAACCTACAATTAAGGGCAGTTTGGTTTTTTCCCTATCCCACTTTATTCCACAAGGAAGGTACTGATCTTTAGTGGAAAGCTGGAAAGTATCATTGGAACATTTATTATAGCCCTCTATTCAATAGATAAGGAATCCCTCTCCCAGTGAGGAGTACTCATTTGCCAAAGTTTTCCCACTTAATTAATGCACCGCTCGATTCGAACTCAGCTCTTCAGACCCCTGATCAATGCACTCTCCAACTCAACATTGCCTTTTCTAGACTTTGCCATTTCTTTGTAAACTGTCTTCCTTTTAGAGGTTTTGTGAGAGTTAACATCTTCAAGTGTGTTATTGTGTATTCCATCCAGCAGCATAGGAACAATAGTAAAAACATACCCTCGTGCATTAATTTAAAGTTGCTTTATTAAAAGGATTCATTTCATTTAAAAACATGCCACAAATAATATGAATAAAAATATGTTCTGAGTTTAATAATGCAAAATTTCTATCTTGTTAGTGCTCCCACACTGAGAACACCATACAAATGTGGAAAATAGGCACTTTTAACAGAATTTCTAAAATCTGATGATGCTCAGTAACTATGTCAATTAGGAAGAAAACATATCTCAGAGTCATTCCTTTGAGCACCAGAAGCTCTTTTATGTTTGGATGCTACTGGCAAAAATATTCCTGGACACAGCAGCTTTAAAGCTTTTGAGCAACAATGAAATTTCATAGGAAGAAAGGTTAGAGCTGGGAGCACACCAGAGAACTAATTGCTAAGAGAGCTGCCTTTATGTATACACTGCAGTAATTCCTAGAGACACCATTTAGAAAGAGAAAATCAACAGTTATGTATTGTAGACATGGTGTCCTCCAGAACAGGGGCAAAAAGAGTGGTTCTTATGGCTCTGTGGTTTTGCTGAAAGGCACAACTGTGGATCCATAACAGGGCATCAGGCAGGCAGTCTGTCACGGTGGGGAGAAGGGGACAGCTCAAGCTTTATAATTCACAAAAAAGTGTCGTTCTTTCCCCCAGGGGTCTTTCCAATTTTGACAAAAGAAGCTTAGTTTTCTTTGTTAAGAAAAACTTATGGAATATAATTGATATACAATACAACAAACAACACTTATTTAATGTCTATAATTTGACAAATTTTGACATGTTTACATACCTGTGAAATCATAGCACAATGAAGTTAATAAACATAGACATCACCCCCAAATATTTCCTCATGTTTCTTTATAATACCCCATGGCCACATCTTCTCTTCTTTCTCCCATCTCTAAGCAACCACTCACCTGCTTTCTGTTCCTATAGATTTGTCTGAATTTTCTAGAATTTTATATAAATTAAATTGATCCCATGTATAATTGAACCAAAAACCATATGTTACCTAGGACTAAATCTAACCAAAGAGGTAAAAGATCTATACACTGAAAACTATAGAAAGCTTGTGAAAGAAATTGAAGAAGACACAAATAAATGGGAAGACAATCCATGCTCATGGATTAGAAGAACAAACATTGTTAAAATGTCGATACTACTCAAAGCAATCTATACATTCAGCGCCATTCCTATCAAAATACCACCACCATCTTTCACAGAGCTAGAACAAACAATTCTAAAATTTTTATGGAACCAGAAAAGACCCTGAATATTCAAAGCAATCCTGAAAAAGAAAAGCAAAGCTGGAGGCATCACAATCCCGGACTTCAAGCTATATTACAAAGCTGTAATCATCAAGACAGTATGGTATTGGCACAAAAACAGACACTCAGATCAATGGAACAGAATAGAGAACCCAGAAATGGACCCATAAATGTATGGCCAACTAATCTTTGTCAAAGAAGAAAGAATAGGGGGGTGGGAGGGAGGGGAGGGTGGGTGATGGGTATTGAGGAGGGCACCTTTTTGGATGAGCATTGGGTGTTGTATGGAAACCAATTTGACGATAAATTTCATATATTGAAAAAAGAAAAAAAATATCCAATAGAAAAAAGATAGTCTCTTCAGCAAATGGTGCTGGGAAAAATGGACCACTTTCTTATACCACATACAAAAATAAACTCAAAATGAATGAAAGACCTAAATGTGAGGCAGGAAACCATCAAAATCCTAGAGGATAACACAGGCAGCAACCTGTTGGACTTGGCCACATCAACCTCTTATTAGACATGTCTCTGGAGGCAGGGGAAATAAAAGCAAAAAATGAACTATTGGGACCTCGTCAAGATAAAGAGCTTTTCATAGCATAGGAAAACAATCAACAAAACTAAAAGGCAGCCTATGGGATGGGAGAAGATATTTGCAAATGACATATCTGATAAAGGGTTTGCATCAAAAATAACTTACCAAAGCTCAATACCATTAAAACAATAATCCAGTGAAGAAATGGGCAGATAGCATGAATAGACATTTTTCCAAAGAAGACAGCCCTGTGGCTATCAGACACATGGCTCAACGTCACTCATCATCAGAGGAATAGAAATCAAAACGACAATGAGATACCACCTCACACCTGTCAGAATGGCTAAAATCAACAACTCAGACAACAACTTGGAGAAAAGGGAACCCTCTTGCACTGTTGATGGGAATGCAAACTGGTGTAGCTATTCTGGAAAACAATATGGAGGTTCCTCAAAAAATTAAAAATAGAACTATGCTATGACCCATCAATTGCACTACTAGGTATTTATCCAAAGGGTACGAAAATGCTGATTCAAAGGGGCACATGCACGTCAATGCTTATAGTAGTCCTATCAACAATAGCCAAATTATGGAAAGAGCCTAAATGTCCATCAACTGATGAATGGATAAAGAAGATGTGGTTTGTACATATAATGGCATACTACTTGGCAATGAGAAAGAATGAAATCTTGCCATTTGCAGCATTGTGAATGGAACTAGAGTGTATTATGCTAAGCAAAATAAGTCAGCTAGAGAAAGAGAGACATCATGTGATATCACTCATATGTGAAATTTGAAAAGCAAACCAAATGAACCTAGGGGAAGGGAAGGAAAAGTAAGATGAAAACAGAGGGAGGAAAACCACAAGAGACTCTTAAATGCAGAGAACAAACTGAGGGTTCCTGGAGGGGAGGTGGGTAGAGAGATGGACTAAATGGATGATGAGCATTAAGGAGGGCACTTGTTGGGATGAGCACTGGGTATTATATGTAAGTGATGAATCGCTGGATTCTACACCTGAAACCAATACCATACTGTATGTTAACTAACTGAATTAAAAACAAAAAAGGGAATGGGATATATATACAATGGAAAAAAATAAATCAAATCTTACAGTATGTACTCTTTTTGGTGTGACTTCTTTCACATAGTATACTTACCCTAAGATGCATCCATGTTATTGCATATATCAAGAGTTCATTCCTTTTTAATGTTTATTTATTTTTGAGAGACAGAGACAGATAGAGACAGAGCATAAGTAGGGGAGGGACAGAGAGAGAGGGAGACACAAAATCCAAAGCAGGCTCCAGGCTCTGAGCTGTCAGTGTGGGGCCTGACACGGGGCTCGAACTTATGAATCGGGAGATCATGACCTGAGCCGAAGTCAGATGCTTAACTAAGCCACCCAAGCACCCCAGAATTCGTTCCTTTTTATTTCTGTGTCCTGTTATACTGTATGAATATATACTACATATTGTTGATCCATCTGTCTATTGACAGACAATAGATGTTTCCGGTTTGTTTGGGACTATTACAAAGAAAGTTGATATGCACATTCATGTACAAGTGTTTCTGTGGGCATATGTGGTATTTATTTATTTATTTATTTATTTATTTATTTACCTAGGAGAAAAACAAATGAATCATATAGTAGGTTTATGCTTAAGTTTAGACATATTTAAAATGGGGAAAAGGGGCAATATTGCTGGTTCAGTGAAATAAGACCTTTCAGCAAGTTTTATGGGGAGATGGCTTGACTTAGAGACATTTGCTCCTGGCTTCAGGTACTTAAAACTCTGATTATAACAAAATTTTTAAAAAATCACAGGGTCCTTTACAATATGGGAAACACATATATGAGCAAAGAATTAAAAATACAATTTCAGAAGAGCCCTGGGCAACCTGAGGCTTGTCCAGGGACTCTCTAATGTTCTAGTGCTCTCTAGTCCTTTTCTATGCAAATCATGCAGTGTGAAAGAGAGACTACAACTCATCCTCAGAGTAGAAATGTGGAGCTTCCAAAATGAGTGACTTATTACTGGATAGTTTTTTCAAAAATATAACAGCCACCAGTTTTAAAAGTATGTATTTGTGTTAAGCTAACTAATTCACATACCTTCACATACTTTTTTCACATACTTAATATACTAACGTGAAATATTAGTATTTTTCATATACTAATTCACACAGGATCTTTTCTCATTTTATTCATAGTATCTCTGTCAAAGAGTCAGAAAAAAATGAATTTCCCCATTTTATAGTAGTAGAAAATGGAGCTTAACAAAGCTTATTAGAAAGACAGCATGCTATAACAGACAGAATACCAAAAATAGGGCTCAAGCGCAAGGTTGTAATCATGTGTTCATTATTTGAGTACTAGGGGACCTTGGGCAAACCATTTAATTCTCTTAGGCTTCAGTTTCAATCTTGGTGAGGTAAAAACTTTGGGTGGAATCAGGTTTGTCAAGTTGTATTAGAAATATGGTCTTTTCAAGGTCCTTTATATATATATTTATATATATAAAGGACCTTGAAAAGACCATATTTCTAATACATATATACATATGTATATACATATATATATATATATATACATACATATATGTATTTATACATATATATATACATATATATACATACATATATGTGTGTATATGTATATGTATGTATACATATATATATGGAGGGGGGGAGATTATATAATATAGCTTATAGGTATGGTTGTCGAAAATGAAGTATTTAATTCCCTTATGGAGAGTCACACATAAGTACCATATTAAAAGCTCTGAGATTTCTTCTAGTAAAGAGCCTTTTTAAACTGTGGGTCACCTAGCATTTCCCAGAGTTGTTTGCCCCAGAACCCGTTTGCATATCAATCTCCTAGTTACTAACACCTCATGAAATTCTTATTCTAAAAAACACAGTGAGGAACGCTGAAACAAATAATCTCTTAAATTTCTGGCAGCTCCAACATAATCTCTGTTCCGAAAAACGTTACTCTTACACATTCACAAAGAAAAGCATGGAAGAAGGGAAATGAGAAGCTGTTTCTTAACTCCTTGCCCATTGCTTTTCCATTCTACCAAGACTAACCAGATCTTTTCTTGTGCTGCCTTCTGGTAGCAAGTCTAAAGCTCTCACCACAGGCTGAGGAGCAAAAGTTTCTAGGACAGCAAAGTCCTTCAGCCTAATTCTGAACAGGACAGAATTTGCCAGAATTCATTGTTTCTTCTTCTGGATACATTTCCTTCAAAAGCAGCGCTTGCTTGATGGAAGGCTCTATACAAAGCGCCGAACATCAGCTAAGGTCGTTAGAGGAACCCGCGTTACACTTGCTGATGAGTTGTGTGTAAACTAAAAACTTTATTTGGAAATAGCAAGGCTTGTTACACTCAGATAAAATAAAGCAGGGGAATACTGCATTGCCAGCCAATTTCTTTTTCAGTCTTTGTTTCAGGCCATGACTATTCTGCTCCCCAAATCAGCAGGGGGAGACGGTTTCTGTGAAGTCTGTCTTAGACTCCCTCATTTAGAAATTTTCACGGCACCAGAAAACAGTGTCTAGAGAATCCCAAAGAACAAATGAGAGGAAACGATCCCCTTATTTCTCACCCCCTATTCTGTCACTAAAACAGCAGGGTCCTTGTCTCACACAGATGTAGTCACACAACTCTATTCTAAAGGAAAAGCAAAGTCAGTAATTTTCTCACTAGTGCTTCTAGTTTTGCCTTTAATTTCTTCAGGACAATGAAAATAATGACATTCTGAACAATACAAATAAAGATTGAGCTTTATTCTGAGTATCTGTATTACAAAACTAAACCATAAAACTCAGCTTCAACATTTCAAGAAATATGCTGGCAAGTGCATTAAATATATTTAAGCATATATGTAAGAAATTTTAAGGGGGGAGGGGAAACAGGTGAAAGATGCAAGCATATGAAATGCACAAATATGCAACTTGGATTGGTTTCAAAATAAGTTTAAAGTGGTTGAAATCCAGCCACTAAGGTGTTCATTCTCAATGCCTACTACCTCTGAAATGTGCTCTCAAAGACAGCTCTGCTGGCAGATGTGAATCCCTTCTCCAATTACAAATGACACTACTGAGATCCACACATTGACTGATACTCAGCGTATGTAAGATTCAGAACTGGATTTTTAGCAACTCCGGTGACAGCGTCATGTTCTAACCATCAGTTTTTCTTTTCTAAAGATGTAAGGCATATGCCCATTTATTTTCCAAATGAACTCTATAAGATTTTTTGATAATAAATGGCTTGAAATAATGGGTATCATTTGGAACTTCTTATCGAAGGAAGCTGAATTCTTCCGCTGGATCATTCTCATTTTGTTCACAATAATGGAATTCAGGTAAAGTGTGAGGGTAGGGTTGAGGGAGGCTAGTCTCTTATCTCTTGGTCATATTCTAGTCTACTTTCAACTATTAAACTTGCATGTATTTTATTTAATGTAAAATAAATAATAACACCTTTCCTTCCCTCATTCACTATTTTTTCATCTTTAAAAAGCCCTTGTTTCTAGTTGCCATGGTGATGACACCACTGTGATATTTGTTTAAGTGAAACACTTTCATCTCACTGACTTGAAGACAAGCACTAGAAGGACCAGAACAAATAATTGACAGTCTAGCCTGCTAGCTGGAATACAGGAATATAGGACTTGTTCTGTGGCCAAAGGACAGCAGCTTTGATAAGAGAAATTATCCTCATAAGGGTAATGAAGGGGCAACATCTCATAGTGTAGTTTATTTTATTTTCTTTTTCAGTTGTGTTTTGTTTAGTTTTGTTTTGTTTTGTTTTGGAAAAGAGTACAACGTCATGTTAGAAGTAAATAGGCATTGTTTAAAACTGAAGTCATTTATAGATAAATTTGCAGAAGATCTGCAAAATTTGCAGAAGATCTAAGAAGAAAGGCAGACCTTTAAGAGAAAGCCCCTTTTTACTCATAAGCAATGAAACAGAGAAGGGGCACCCTTATTAATCAAGGAGGCAGTCCCTAAAATGGTACCTTGGTTTGCAGTTATGGTCAATCCAGTGAAATGGGTTTTGAATTTGTGGCTGCAGTAAATGCCATGAGGTCATTGAGAAAAATAGACACACTTCCAATTGCTGCACAACTTAAAGCTTATTTGTTGTGTGCATCTCTAGTATGTGGACTCTGGCATGTAAAATCCATAATGAGAATCACTTTCAATGAACTTCAGTTCACAAAGGTACTCTTATTATAAGCACATTTAACTATGAAACTGAAATTTTAGGAGATAGGTTGTGCTTGTATCTGCACCTTATTTCTCAGCTTTCCTTTTGCTAATATCACCTTTGCAGAACAGCACAGAGGTTAAAGAATAGCCTTTGGAATTCAACATTCTGTAGCCTGAAATCCCACCCCTTACTTTCAGTGTGAACTTGGGCAAATGAGTGAACATTGCTGACCAAAGTGAGAAAACTAATGGCCTCAACATAGAATACTGGGCTTGACGGGACATTACAATACATGTGTTTTTTGTTAGACATCCTTTCAGTTTTAATGACAGTGGGAAAAATGATACTGGGTTTTGGTTGATTCCAAACGTGCACTTTTCCTTTAAAATCAGTAGATGCACAGGGCACCTGGGTGGCTCAGTCGAGCGTCTGACTTCGGCTCAGGTCATGATCTCCTGGTCTGTGAGTTGGAGCCCCGCATTGGGCTCTGTGCTGACAGTTCAAGGCCTGGAGCCTGCTTTGCATTCTTTGTCTCCCTCTCTGTTTGCCCCTCCCCCACTCATGCTCGCTCTCTCTCTCGCTTGCTCTCTCTCTCTCTCTGTCAAAAATAAATAAAACATTAAAAAAATCAGTAGGTGCATTATCACAGTTAAAATGTTTATCTAAACAACTCTGGGGCAGGGGTGGTTTTATAGAACTGGTGTAGCAATGATTAGAGTTGGCTTTGCCATTGAAACTGGTGTTAATTTGGATGAATGCTTTCCCTTTTCTGAGCCACAGTGACTTTACTGACAAATAAGGAAGTTAGATAGTTGACTTCTGAGGGCTTCTACCTCTCTGAATGTTATGCCTCTTTCTCTGTTGGGCTTGGTGGTATAATAACACAAGGATCCCCCTTCTTAAGGAAGCCTAAGAACCAACTCAGTCTTAAATTTATAGAATCACAGTGGAATGGTGGTTTGCAGGGCCTGGGAGGAGATGGGAGAATGGGGAGTTTCTAATCAATGGTTATAAAGCTTTAGGTAAGCAGCATAAATAAGCTCTAGAGATCTGGTACACAGCATTGGGCTTAGAGTCAACAATAATGGACTGCACACTTAAGCATTTGTTATGAGGTTAGATCTCATGTTCTTACCAAGTAAAATAAAAGAAAAATAAAATTAAGATAACTTCTAAAAGATTAAGACTTCTAGTTTAAGAGCCTGTGAGAGCTGGAGAGAACTCCTCAGAGAGGCCTTGTGAGGAGTTTCCTCTTTGATGGGATACGTGGGCTCCAGCATCTTTCTGGGTTTCATCCATTTTCTGGTTCATGAAGTTTTGTTGTAACAAGTAGTAAAAAAGAAATCTGTCTCTAAAACTTAAACAAACAAATGTAATAAAACAAGTGGAGGAGGACTTTCCCCAAGCCATTCTTGGTCCAGTGCCAAAAGTAGCTGTAATCATTCATAAATCATACGGAGTGTGATGGAGATGACTGAATTTACAACCATCTCCTTCTCTCAGACTTTTAATTATATCTGCATTCCTTTTTATCTCTAGTCTTCCAAAAAAGGTCATTCCTGTTTACTGTTTGTATCTGTATATTTTGTGTCTATTTTTCTTTTAAATATGAGAAAACAAAACATCAAAAACTTTACACTCTAGATGACTGAAAGATATTTTGTTTTCCAATTTTAAAATCCTCAGTCTCAGAACATTCTTTACTCTTTTTCTTTTTCTTCTTCACTAATGTACCTTTCACAGGCATAAAGGAATTACACATCAGTTTTTCCCTTCATCTCTTTTGCTCTCATCTACCTCGAAGTAGATAAGAGTATCTCATGCACACATCCACAGTCATTATATGCTCCAGGGATACTAGTCACATAGTTTAAGATTTTAATGTGTTAAAAGAGTAGCAAACAATATGCCAAGAAGAAAAGTACCAAAGATAGCTAGGAATTGATTTATCTGTGGGTGTTAACCGAAGTAGGGTAGCAAGTACTCTGCACCTTCTCTATATAGTACCTGGTATTCTGGAAAGTTGCATATAAATCACACCTTTAAAAACTGATTTAGATGTTTGGTTCACCAGAATAGCATTAGAAATCTGACCATATGTTTTCTGGGCCTCTAAAAGCTGAAGTAGGGATTGTGACTCTTACTTTACTCCTCCTGTTTCTGTAAATATACTTGATTTGAAGAGTTGAGCATAAAAATCACTGAAGTTTTTTTTTTCTTTAAAGTTTCATTTGCTTTGTAAATAACACAATAGTTTTTAAGAAAAATCACATGCCAATATGTTGACCTATTGTTAGAAATAAAGTGAATACATTCTAGGTAGAGTGGCTTTCAAGTGTTTTTGACCATGACCTGTAATTAAAAAAATACTACTTAGTATCCAGATACACAGAAATATACATACATACATACATACACACACACACACCTTTCAAAGTTTCACAAAGCAATGTTGACTCTCCTATGCATGGCATATTCTATTTTTCCATTCCTTTCTACTCCACTTCTTTAAAAAAACGTATTGAAACCTGCCAAATTGATTTTATAACGTACTAATAGGTCACAGTACATTTTTTGAAACATAGGGTTGTAGGCAAATAGTAGTAGGTCAAGATAAAGCATGGAGAAATTGCATAAATAAGTGACATAAGTTGAGATTTGAAATATTAAAGCCTCGAACCAGGCAAGTTATTTAAGTAAATGTAAAAAATCAGAGAGAGATAAGAGAGTATATGTCCCCATGGGAATTCTCTTTAGCTAAATTAAATCAGAGCTCTGTCCATGACAAGCACTCAAGTATTTGATAGAAGATTGCAATCTCCTAGTTACACACTAGTTTCCCATTTACCTGAGACTTGGTGATGGTGAGGGTTTGTCAGTGCCAAGTTTTTGAAAGACTATTTAGTAAGGAAAGAAGAGAGTAGGCCCAGCTGTTGAGAAAAACCAAAAGAGTGGGGTGATATGTAAGTCCTGTTTGGCTTGGGATATGATAGGAGGTCACTCAGGACTTGCCATGTTAGCCAGGTGAGGAAGTAGGGTCTATAGTCTGGGATTCATATGGACAGATTAACCAATTAACCAGGTCTCCATAATACAATGGAAAAAGATTAGACATGGAGACAAGGGAGTTTTATTCTAGCTCTTTCCCTGACACCAGTTTCAGACTTAGCCTGGGATTAGTCACTAGACTTAGGTAGTCCACCTTTCTTATATGTTTGACTCTTAAGTTATTATCCATTGTAACCATTTTGTGGTCTTAAAATCTAAGACGTAAATTCAGGTGTAGACCAGAGAGAGTTCAGGCAGTTTCATTAGGAGACGAGAGACTGCAAACATAAGACCAGAATGTAGACCTTGAGAAGGGGAGCAACAGGAGAAATAAACAGACCTTGAGTGTCTATGTAGAGGGGGGTCAGAATATGGGCAGTGATTCTGGAATAAGAACAATAAAGTAGAATTGAAACTGCATATGTTCCTGAGTCATCTCCTTTGACACTGCAGTTCTTTATTAATACCTTACTAGGACCTGGGTCCCTGTCAGGAAACTGGTGAGATGGAGATATCAGTCAGAGCCCTACAATGAGATACGCATCCAGAGTGAGAGAAGAGAAGTAAAATTCCTGTTCTTTCCATCTAAGCTGGCCCAAGGACAGGATATTTTCTGTAAATGACAGCCAATTTTCCACAAAAAATTTCAAACACCAAAATTTGGACTATCAAAATTTTTCTATTCAGTCTGTGACCTGACTCCTTTTTATTTAAAAAAAAAAAACATATAATATTTATTCATTTTTGAGAGAGAAAGAGAGACAGATTGTGAGCGGGTGAGGGACAGAGAGAGAGGGAGACAGAGAATCTGAAACAGGCTCCAAAGTCTGAGCTGTCAGCACAGAGCCTGATGGGGGGCTCAAACCCATGAACCCTGAGATCATGACCTGAGCTGAAGTCAGATGCTTAACCAACTGAGACTCCCAGGCGCCCCCTGACTCCCTTTTAAAAGCATTCATTTGTGGGATTTTGCAAATTTACTTCTTAAATTACAAATGTAGATTTTTTATAGTCTTGTTTAAAGCACGTATAGTTTGGACTGTCTGCATTGGAAATCAAGCCACCCCTCTGAGGAGTTAATTCAGTTTATTTGTTTATTCACCGAATATTAATTGAGCACCTGTGATTTTCTGGGGTACTATATTAGCCTTGAGGCCAGAACAGTGAATAATACTGAGATTCTGTCTTCAAAGATTTCATGGTTTAGTAGGAGAGATAGACGTATAAATAGATAAATTGCAATACAATGTGATAAGTGCTTTAATAAAGATAAGAAATGATTAATATAAATGAAAACCAAATTAAGCACATTAAGCTCTTCTCAAAAGAAGAGAAATTTGTTCATGTAAAATATTATTATTAAACTGTATTATTCTTCAATTCCCTAAATGATATTTGAAGATAATGTCTTGCTCTTTTCTCTTCTAGCCCCATTAGTTTTCATTTTTACTCCACTAGGATGGTTGTGTGCAAGCAGACACATGAGATACATGCATAGGTGGACTTTGTTTTGTCATTTTACCTCCATTTCCCTTAAAAATGTCAACAATTTTCAGTTAAAATAAGAACTATAATTAAGAGACACAAATCTTAAGACATGAGAGTATTCCCTCTCTCTCTCTCTCTCTCTCTCTCTCTCTCTGTTTCTCTCTCTCTCTCTGTCTCTCTTTTTCTCCCTACAATTCTTGTTCTCTTTGGGGCAACTAGAAGATACTAATGGGAAAGAAAAGAAAAAAAATAAAGAAAGAAAGAAAAAAAACTGAGCAGGGAATAGAAATGTGAAAGGAATGAAAGAATACCAGAAATAATAACAACTAATATTTATTGAGTTTTTACTATGTGCTAGAGAGAGCTCTACCCTTTAGGTATTTTAATTTTTTAAGTCCTAACAACAACCCTATAAGGCAGATCTATTATTATTTCTGTCGTATTAATCAGGAAACTGGGCATAGGGAGGTTGATTAACATCCCTAATGTCATATAATCAGGAAATTCAGAGCCACAAGTTGAATCTAGCTGACTCCAGAATTCATGATTTAACAACTGCACTAGGCTATGTTGAAAAATGATACCTCACACAAATTTTTTTGTTAAAAATTCCAGAAGTGATATTCATATGAAATATTTATTAATAGAATGGAACACAGCTAGCAGGAGAAGGAAATGAAAGAATGAGCACTCTGTAACATCTCGTTTCCTCCTCTGTATTTTTCGTTTGTTGCTTTATCTTGCAGACAGCATAAATCATGACTATAGAAAGGATTAGAATTTTCAAGAACAGTAAATGTCTACTTGGTATCTATACTTCAATTTATTTTTTTTGGTAGAAATCTTCCTATCTACCACACAAGCCAAATATAAGAGGGAAAACAGCTTTCTACTTTTGTATTTGCTAGAACAATACAGTTAATTGAGAATAGGATCACCTTAAAAAGGATTACCATAATCCTAATTGTATTTCATTTGTTCAGGTCCACTTTTCCATGAATACAAATATTAATTAAAGGACTGGATTATCCCCACTCTCCTTGTAAGGAAGACTGAGGCACCAGGCAGTTAAGTGACTGACCCCCATCCCATGGAAGTGGTCAATTTTGGGCAGAAGAAGAAGTGAAATAGATGGGCTCTAACTAATATCTCATTGCTCTAGTTCAGGATATTGTTCTTCCATTTAACTGGTAGGCAGGGAGTTCAGAAAACTGACACATATGTACCCATCTGAGATCCTTTTGAATGCACTCCTACCAAGTCATCAGCTTTTTCTAGTAAGAACATACAGCTCAATTCTGCCCTGATTCTTCTGCCCTTGGCCTCTTATCTAGATGTGCAAATAGTTTTTCCTTGACTCTCAGGAACTGATGCTCCCTTGATTGTTAGTTTCTAGTGGTGGCCTGATGTGTATGATGCCACATTATCCTGTGTCCTGAGCCTGAAGGGTCTTGTATTTTTGAAGGGGGAAAAAAAAAAAGCCTGGAGATTGTCCAATCACCTCTTCCCCCATTTTATCAATAAAGAGGCAGAGACTTCTCAAGAATCTGACTCTTCAAGTAGATGTCTTGTCTCTGATCCCTTCAACTGCTAGCAGTAATTACAGGAAGACTTCAAGGCTATCAGGAAGCCTTTGGGCTCTTGTAGCAGGATTCTTGCACAGAGAGTTGTGATACTGAGGCTTTTCTTTCCAGGAAGCAATTTTATTCATGCCAGCACAGCTCAATTGGGTTCGTACCAGAAGAGCTGAGTCCCGTATGCCACGTGGTGTAGTTTTCTATATATTTTCTACTTCTTTGTCTCCATATATGGTAACACAGGAACATGTAGTCTGATTAAGTGGTCTCATGTTACAAGGTCATGAGAGAGATCGTCACGTATTAGAGTATGGCGTATAGCCAGGTTGCCTTGAGGTTTTTTGTTTTTGTTCTTTTTTTCTTAGCGAGGAAGCCCTACCACACTCTCCTTTTTCACTTGCATATTTTTCGCTCTAATACCAAACAGTATGAGGAGCTTCCCTACCCACAGGATCCTGCTAATGAAAATACCCTGCCACTCATGGCAATGGCTTCCCTATGGAAGAGCACTGAACTTAAAACAAAACAAAAACAAAAACAAAAACAAAACATAACAAAACCCCTAGGATCCAAAACCTGCCTGTGATATCATTCTGTGTGACGTTGGGCATTTGGGTTAATCTCTGATTTTCAGCATCCACATCTGTAGAGTCACATATATACAGGGTTGTTGTGAGGATTTACTGAAACGATAATCACAAAGATTCTGCTATTTTTCTCTGCTCAGAAGCTTTCGTTTGCCTTTCATTGCCTTTATGATAAAGTTCCAAGTCCTTAATATGGCCTCAATGCCCTGACATGATTTCTCCTGCCTGCCTTATCCTTGTTCTCTTGTTCCCAAGAATTCTAGGAATTCTAGAATTCCTTCAGTTCTTCTTTAAGTCCAGAGGTCCATGTTATCTCTTGTCAGTGGGTCTCTTGTTTTCTCTGTCTGAAACTCTGTCCTTAGCCTAGCTAATTCATATATCGGGACTTAGCAAACACGTCATTTCGGTTGGTGGGGTTACATGTTTTCTCTTCCCAAGGCCTCATTCTGTGTTTGTCAGTGTCCATCATTCTAATGAGCACTTCTGCTCTTCCTCTCTAAGTTGTAAGTATCACAAAATTAGACTCTGTGTGCATCTTGTAAACATCTATATCCCCAGCACCTAGGGAAGTATCTGACATCAGGTACAGGGACATCTGTAGGCTCTTTGATTGTCTGTATATACCTATCGCACATAAATGCATTACCAAGTGCATGAATATACCTACAGAGTAGGCTAAATAAGTGGCATTTGTCTATCTAGGTTAAATAATTGCTAAAGCTCTGTGGCTGCTCTTGGTAACCACCCTCCTGGCCGTAGCAACCATAATATATACAAGACATCATTGCATTAACCTTTCTACTCCAAGCGAATAAAGTATAGCTTAGACTTCTTAGACATTCCCTCTGGCCTGTGTACTGAGTTGGACTCATTCTGCTGCAACTCCCAAGTCCGCAGAAAACCTCATCTGGCTCCATTGTCAGCTAACAAAGGATCAACCCATCTCTTATCTCCTTCAAACTGGCGGCTTCAAAGTAAGAGCAATGTGTATCAATGTAAGCTCCAATCAGAGTTGCAAGTCACTTTCCAACAACTTTATCTTTTCACCAGTTTATTTGAAGCCTGGCATAAGTTTGACAGCATTGCTAGCAGTCTACGCTGTGGTTATGCCATTGTGCATAATACCATTCAGTAAGACTGATTTTAAAAATATCATACATGGCCCAAGAATAATCATCCCATTCTTTTGCTACCCTTACTTAATTATCTGCATAGCTTTTGATTGTCTTAGAGTTGAATTTCATCTTAAGGAATAAAAAAGCCTAAGAGTAAATAGTAGATATTTATGTAAATATTTTACTTCCCCCAAACTGTTTACTTGGACTTAATATGACCCTGGTTTTCTTAAGTTTTACACAAATTTAGCAGGTGTTAGTGCTTTGGAGTCCATTTTGCAGTCACACACATGAATTCCAGGTAAACAAATGAAGTGAAATTTATTTAAACAGACTGGATTATTTGTATCTAAGGAGACTCACTTGGACTAATTTAGTTTATGCGAGAATAGGTTAATCTCTTCAAATAAGTCATTGCTTTATGCTGAATTGCCATCGCATCCCCAGCTTCCTCACCATTTTGCCTGGACTATAGATGGATGCTGAATTCACCTGTTGCTACTGCAGTCAACTGTTATGTTACCTTGGCAACTTGGGATACTCTACTTTCAAAGAAAACTAGAAAGCTTTCAAAGAAAAATGAGACAGTTAAAAAATAAGTATGGAGACTCTTTTCATCTGAATAGCTGTGTCTTTGAGAGCTCTTCCTGAAAAGCAGCCTGTTGTTAGCTGATGTGACCAGATTATTGAGTACTAAATCCGTGTTTCCAGAGGATAGTGTGTGTGTATGTCTTAAATTGATCATTCAGGTAGTATGATTCATCTGTCTCTCAGTAATTTTAGATCATCTTCCCTCGTTGTTTGAAACTCATTTTTTTAACTTAGTGAAAAGCAAAATGTAGTTATGCAAAATATATTTTTTCCTTCAATTCTGAGACTTCTTATTTACTGCAGAATTTTATGGATAAACTTATCTTTGGAAGGAACAATTCCTTCCCCTAATTGGGGTTGTGTTCACATAAGATAAAACCAAAAAGGAAGATGTTAGGAAAAAAGGGGGGGGGGTAGATTTAAAAGGGAAAGGAAACCTTTTACATTTGTTTTATTATGGAAGTATTTTTACAAGACCTGTTTCATAGAAAATATTTTTGTGGATGAGTGTTTATGACAAAATAACTGTGTTCTTTTTTTGTGACACTAGGAAGTAAGAAGGTATTTTTAGTTCTGTGAGATTTTCTCTTTGTTGGAAGGTGTAAAACATGCTATGATCACATTGCTGCACCTATCTGTTTTCTATGGAGGACCGGGTCAGAGGGGTCAAAAAGCACGTCGAGGGCTTCCCTTTATTCTCTCCTTAATCCAGGCATAGTATTTCTATTAATTTCGAGATTGTTAGGATTCTTTTTCAAGTCTCAGACAAAAAACAATTATTGATAGTTTTTGAGACTGTCTCAACTTGAACCACTGGGCCTTTTCCATGAAAGCTTTCATCATGCCAACTCTCTTTTCCTGTTTTGTTGTTGTTGTTGTTGTTGTTGTTGTTGTTGTTTTTAACATTGCATGACTGGCTATTTACTTCCTTAGTGATGCCATTGCAATCATCTGCTCCTTCTACCCAGGGAGGGCACTTCCTCCTCTGGACTCCTGCAGCACCCTTTCTTTCATGGTATACCACTTCATCACTTGGGTTGTTAATATGTTTTCATGCTTCTCTCTCTCTCTCTCTTTCTCTCTCTCTCTCTCTCTCTCTCTCTCTCTCTCTCTCTCTCTCTCCTTTGAGCATCTTGAGCCCTGGGACTGGCTTTTTTATCTTTGTATTCACATGCTTATAACAGTGAGTGGTACATAATAGGCTTTCAAATTGAGAGTCCCAATATGTATGATAATAAATGAAAAAAAAATAATGATTTCATATTTTAGGATCACTTTGAATTCTGATTCTGTCATCCATTCCAGTTTGGTGTTACCTACAAATTTCCCAAGATTCATTCTCTGTTTACATCCAAGCCATTGATAGATATAGAACAGACGATACAGAGGTAGGTATAGATATAGATTGGGATGGCCTATGGCACATCTTGGAAAACATACCTTCCGTCTACATTTTACCCCCGATCAATGTAACATTTTGAGAAGAGAAGGTCGTTAAATATTTCAAATAATTTCACATCTATCAGTCAGTCAAGTGAAATAGTACCTTGACTATATTATATTCTCTTTATATTTTGCATATGCTTTTTCATATTACTTGGCTGAAAATGGGCAAAAAGGATCAAAAGACTTCTCCTGTTTGCTGCTTTATGGAAAAAAAATTTATTTCCATCATAACTAGTAATAAGCACTCATAACTAATGTGTCTCCCAATTCATTCTAGAATTTTGCTAGAAATCAACATTGAATTCAGCAATCCATAATTTTTCCCATTTCTTAAAATTGGGATTTTTGTCCACCTTTAATCTCTATGATTTAGTGCCTATTCTTTTACATTCTTGCAATAAAATCTTTCCGGGCCTGGAAATTTGAAAACATTTAAATTTCCCAGGTAATAATTTACTGCCACCTCATCTGCCAGAACTTTAATTCGTTTTTACAATGTTTATCCTACCCCTTCTACAGGGAAGATTTAGTTTCTTGCTAGAGAAGATGGATGAAACACAGGAGTTGAAAATCCTGGCTTTCCTCTTAAATTTGTTGCTAGGTCACTATCTTCCTTAAGTCACAAGCTTTTCTGAATAAACCTCACAAATATAGATACTTTTCTTTTTTGATTTCAGGATATTTCATGAACCTGAATCTCATTCTGGCCAGAAGCCTTCTTGACACTATGTATACACGTTCACAGCACATATAATATCTGTCTCTTATGTCTCACTTTTCATTTTTTATTGCACGGTTTTTAAGATATGAACAAAAGACCCTTGTATGATTATATTAACTTAATCACATCCTTCTTTTCTGAAAATAGTGATTCAAATCATTTCTACAATTTGTCATCTTCGTTAGATGCAATTATTTTTAAGCAATTTTGATTTGGGATGGAAGGGGGATTCTATGCAAATTTACTCTGTACAAAATTACTTCCTTCAGAAACTTCACTTTTCTGTGAATCTGGCTTTATTTACCTTTGATAGAGACATGGCTGTAATTATTCGAGCCCCTGCTTTGTTAGGTTCCTGAATTTTTATAGAAAGTCAATCCTCTTCCCAGCTGCCCTACTTATTACATCCTATACAACTACATACATATGTGGGAACAGAAACACACTTCCCTCCAGGAACTTTTTATGGAGTATAAATTCAAACTCATTGTCCCTGGACGGTTTTAAAGACTGAACGGAGAGAAACAGTCATTTCACAATGGATTGAACTTCAAAGTATTTCTTTAACTGAATTTCATTAGGTATATCACAAAACAAGAAACATCCCTATGGAATTCATTGCTTTGCTAACTCACAGGATATTGCTGAGGCTGCTGTCATATTTCTATGTCCCCCACTATAAGCTACTTCTATATTATGTACTAGAAGAGTTTTAATTTCCCAGTGAATCTTTAAATTGATTCTGCTTTCCTCTTCAAGAAAGTTAAGATGCAAATTTGTGACTCTCATTAAAAGTGTGCAGTATATTGGGGCGCCTGG